>NC_086444.1:631446970-631746970 GCF_028390025.1 Pseudophryne corroboree | reverse complement strand
TATACTAATATGGTTTCTGTATTATATAGAACTAGCACACTGTATGACACAATAGGAACTGTACAAAATGTCACTTACAGTTTCAAACTAGGACAAATGGCAGAGAGAACCTGGCTCATCATCATTTTCATGTATGATATCTGTATTGTTTATCCACCTAGTTATATATGTTTCTGGTAAGGCATTGTTGTGAAGATATGATTTGGGAAGCTAATTCAGAGTTATAAATTCTATTTACTTATTACTATTCTGTGTAAACAATAAGCATGTGAATTAAAGATATTTTCTTGGGAAGCAATGTTCTGTTTGCACATGTGACACTATCAATGTCTGGCATTAGTCAAAGCTGCCACATGTATGTAGAGACATAATGCTACAAAATAGATAGATAGATAGATAGATAGATGATTGATAGATAGATATTTCTACTCAAACATTATTTATGTAGCTTGTCCTAATTAATACGTGATTACATTTGAATGTACAGATGATTATGGTGCAGAATAGCAGTCTGATAACGCTGGGGGTGGAACTAAAATCTGGGTAGAACTGTATTTTCCACATAATGATGTAATATTTTAGGAATAAATGGTTCATACATACATACATACATACATACATACATACATACATACATATGTAAATTTGCATACCGTATTTAGCAATGCACTGCTCTACAATACTTATAATATAATACACAGCAGTCAAATCTCAGCATGTTCAGTCATACATAAAAAAAATATGTTACTGTTAATTAATATACTCTTTTATATAGATTAAGGCCATGTCATGACATAATCTGTTAAAATATTGCCTACTGTAGAGTTGTTCACAAACAGAAATGATGACACAGTTGTATAAGAGGCATATTGTTAGCGATGGTAGCTATAGCTGCTGGACAGAATTTCCCACTACACAAATATATTGTGCTCATCACATTGGAAGAATAGTCATGATTATTATTAAAAGACAATTGTCTTGAAGGCTCTATTTAAAAATGACTTGTGTTCTGTGATATGTACAGATGGTAACATCCCCCCTGGCTTTGTGCCCAAAAATTCTTATTTATGTGTCATTTTAAGGTAGTAAGCCTGAGGGTGATTTTAAGATCCTGCATTCCAGAAATGGTGTTTTTTGAATTCATAAAATGTATTGGTGGTTTATGCATGCTCTTTACCGAACAAGAATTGCTGATATACATCAGGGTGTGTTTGAATTTGTCACAATGCTGCATTTGCTATGTCCCTGCCCCAGCCAGGTTATAATGCAAGTTCAGATATAACATACAGGGATGAAGCTGGGTAGCTAAAACTGTAGTACTGGAATTAGGTTTGATAAATCTGCATGACCTCTGTGTTCTTGCAATTCTCAGCAAAGAACATATCATTTTTTTCTTTGTGCCAGTCTTAGTTGCTGCCATAGGAACAGATATGTGCACATGCCACAACCACAATCTCTCATAACAGCAACGATGAATGAGAATGGAAAATTAAGGCTTTCATTTTTCATTATCAATTAATTTTGCTATACTTGTTGTCAACCAAGAGGATTGAACTCTATGGCCAATGTACCTTCCTAATCTTAAAATCTAAGATGTCAGGAGTATAGCAGACACTATTCCTTACCCATTGGACACAATGTGTGTTGCTATGTGAACAGGCGAGTGCTGTGACCATAGAGATATATTAAAAAAAAAATGCCAAAGCCACCAACCATTATGTATGCAGTCAGCAGACTCCAAATGGACTGCCTGGAGAATATGGATAACACGCATAGGTGTGACTAAAGCGGGAGGCCCACCCTAAACTTCAACGTACAAATTAAGGGAAATTCAGCCTCAGTATATAGCTTTATAGGATGATCTTCTGAAGGATTATATGGTATCCCGGCTTGAAAAAATTAGTGTTGCTTTTAAAGGCAAACATTATTTTTTTAAATGTCCTAACCTGACTGGGCTTCAGAAACACAAATCTTTCAAAAAGAGGTGTAAGATATGACCACTTTCTGGATCAAAATGTTTCCATTCTTTGCTGCCTGTTGTTTTACAGCACTATGGAACAGTGACTAGCATTGCTGCCTCAAAGCATTGGGTCATGAGTTCAATACCTGAACAAGGCCTTATTTGTATGAAGTTTGTATGTCCTCCCGGTGTTTATGTGGTTTTTGTATGTTTGTGTGTGTGTGTGTGTGTGTGTGTGTGTGTGTGTGTGTGTGTGTTATGAAATGTAGGCTGTATGTACTGTACCAATATGGCAATGACTGATGAGAGTAACACATATTCTCTATAGATTACTGTATAAAATAGTGGCACTTTGTAAATAATCAGTAGTAGTAGTAGTAGTAGTAGTAGTGATGATAATAATAATAATAATAATAATAATAATTGACACTGACTTAAATGTAAGATGTGTCTGATTTATTTTTTTACTGTCATTTACAATTAATAAACCATGTGTTGTTAGAGTAAATAATAATTTACTAAATAATGTCAATAACACTAACAATGCATAATGTTGCTAATAACATCTTTAAAAGAAGAAATTATATATTTGTAGGAAGATACATTTGTGAATTTCACTGTGCGTATTTTTATGAAATACATTGCAATAAACCAAAATCAAAATATAACCTAATCATAAATAAGGTGTATGGTATAACTTGTGTAAAATGTTCAGTAATGCATATAAGTATCCACTATTCTGCACTGAGAAACGTATTCCTCTGTATAACTATCAGATGGAAGCTGCCATTGTTTGGTCTAAGGATGGAATAGTCACTCAGGTGGCTGAAGAATGCAAAACATGTTATAGTTTCTCCATTACTCGACACCTTATTAGTCATTGGAGTACCATTGCTTTGTGCAAAAATAACAGTTCTAAAATAAATACATCATGCTTTAAAATGTGTACATTGTTTCATTATAGTATCCCTTTAGCTTTACATTCAGCATTATCACATATCTATTAATTAAAGTTGATTACGTTTCAATGGAGTTCACCAATATGTAATTTTATTTTGGTTGGGATGAAAAGTATTATCCAATGTATATAATTAAAATGCTGCAAGTAACTTATCAATTTCGATGATCATGTATCCTACACTGCACATCCGAAAGATGTCACTAATCAACAGTTCTGTGATTACTGTATATGAACATAATGCTACAGTCCTTATAATTAAATAGTTCTGGATGTGTTATCCCTTAGTATACTAACATTGTAAAGTTCAAATCCTATAAATAGTCCTCAGACTATTTATGCCACTAACTGGGTCTTTATAGCAGGATACAAGGTTCTGCTTGCAGAAAGAGTAAGTAAGGGAATATACTGCCTGTCATTTTTTTCCTGAAAATAAAATAGGTAAAGAGGAAACAGAGTGGAGTGAAGATAGGGGGGCGGGGTTGTGGGGGTGTGGGGCGGGAGACATATTCTGCTTATGAAATATTGTATCGTACCTGCACAGTTTTTGAGGGTAATATAGTTTTCATTATTTACATTTGTTGTCACATACAAAGGAGCAGTATTAATAAAATAAATATATTGTACATGATAAACACTGGTGCCAGGGAAGAATTCAAAGGTAGTACAGGGTGTCAGGGAACAGGGGTGAGGGTTACAGGAGACAGTAACCAGGGAAGGCAGGAGAGGGGAATAAGAGGAGTGTATCATTGGAGAGAGTAACCAGGGGAGGGTGCTAAGTCACAGGGTACTATGAGATGGTGTTTCATAAAAGAGATGGGGGAGGAGAGTGAGTGGGAGAGAGAGAGAGAGAGAGAGAGAGAGAGAGAGAGAGAGAGAGAGAGAGAGAATATCATGGGACAATTCAGTTGCACTAGGGTAAAATAATATAGCACGACTCCATTGTAATTATCCAGCTTTTGTGCAATTCTCTCTTCCGTGCAATTCTCTCTTTATTTCTTTCTTAATCTCATTGCCTCTATTTCTCTATATCTTTCTCTGTATTTCAGACTCTCTCCCTCTGTCTGATTTACCCTCTTCATTTTTTTCAAACTGGATCACCCTCTTTGTGTGAGCAGGGGACCAGCTTCAGAACTTACCATGCTGCTTCCCGCAACTATATATACACCTTTGTCGGCATTGCAAGTGGCATAGTATAGCTCTGGTGCTGAGCTACCACTTACACAATTGCTGGCTCACATTTTAAACTCTCAGAGTTTTAACTGAAAACATTATTAAATCCCTCAGTGGTTTTTTTTTCTTCTGGATTTTTAAAACTAAACATTGGAATCTATAACTATAATGATATGATCCATGTAGCCCTGATATCAGAAGCCACTGATTATAATGGATAGGTACAGTATATCTTCATTCAATACAGAGGTAAGCAACATGATATTTACAAAGGTCTTGTAATTGTCCCTAGATCCTTAAAGAGCCCAAAGATATCATTGTCAATAAGATCAAACTGCATTATATAAACAGATCTAATGCCATTGCTCCATTAGGGAATCCTATTTCCTCACAGCCAGTCTTTTTGTGATTAGAAAGTTGCACTATTTCCACAAGATTTATGAACATAATTTTCTATATGTCTCATACTAAACATTGCGACAAGCTATAATTATTAGCACTGTCAATGTGTTCTAGCCATATAATCTTTATAGTGGGTTTAAAGATGTTTTTTAACATATTAATATTTAAGGATTTATGGAGTATGTGAAAGGCAAGAGAAAAATGGGGTGTATGAATAGGCATACAAGAGGATACTTATTGAAAGAAACACTCATAAAATATATTTGTAAGAAAAATGCTTAGGCAGTCCAAAGAGTAGGTTAAGCTATGGTCAGCTAGTTTAACTGGTGAAAATACAATACCCTCCTATCATGGAGTAATCTGCTCACACCCTAGGAACGAGAGAAATGAGTGTAAACATGTAGTGTAAAACATGTGGCCTATTCAAAAGATACACATGGTTCCCTGGATAGCTACCACTTGCCTTATGTATTATATATGGTATAGGGTCTGATTCAGAGTTGTATGATATTACATAGATGTAAGGAAGCGACTGTGCAATGCCATGCACTAATATGCTAATGCAGCAAGAGGTGTCTCATGTAAATAGATGCCTCCTGACTGCTTCCATGATCCACTGGTGCATCTCAAGATGCACCATCGTATTACTGTGCATGGCCATTGGTCATCTGAGTAGCCTTCAGGTTACTCAGGATGACCTTCTCTGACCTGAAGCCGAGGTCAGTAACTCGGCATCGCCAGACGCAGACACTGACATTGGCACTCCCACAACACAGAAGTGACACTCCTCCAATTTGTGGAATGGAGCCAGACGGCACCCCTTCCCCACCCCCAAATGCCCGCAGCCTGTCAATCAGGCTGGGGGGTTAGGGGGCACTGCATGCAAGGAAGCAGGACCCATTCTGCACATGTGCAGTGTCCCCACCATCAGACATGTCTGTATGGGTGTAGTATGGTATGCCGGCGGCCGGGCTCCCGGCGACCAGCATACCGGCACCGGGAGCCCGACCACCGGCATACCGACAGAGTGGCGAGCGCAAATGAGCCCCTTGCGGGCTCGCTGTGCTCGCCACACTGCGGGCACGGTGGTGCGCTACGCATGCCACCCTATTTTATTCTCCCTCCAGGGGAGTCGTGGACCCCCACGAGGGAGAAAAAGTGTCGGTATGCCGGCTGTCGGGATTCTGGCGCCGGTATACTGTGCGCCGGGATCCCGACAGTCGGCATACTGAAGACCACCCGTCTGAATTAGGTCCATAATGTAACATTTTCTATAAGTTATATAGATAGAGGCTATATTCATATAAAGACATAAGCCTGCATGCTGAGTGCTCTTTCATACAGGTCACAGAGCTCCAAGGTGACCTGTTATATTTATAATATTTTACAGTAGGCAGGTATTGAATTCCTTAGAATACACATTTTTGCAGTAAGCACTGATGACATCAGAACTCCCAATTATAACAGCGTCAGAACTCACTGTTTATGCAGAGATATTATTTGTAGGAGTTTCTACATGTATTATCATTGTGTATTAGCACTCTACTGTTTCAGGGAAAGCTAGCTGCTAACACCTATCATCTATGCATCTACATTACCTGTAAGAGTCACTGAACAGTTGATTATGATTAAGTGAGAGTTCAAGAATCATTAAAAAAAAATCAAGATATAACTAAAACACAACTAGAGTTTCTATAGCAAATTTGCATCACTGCATGGCACCCTTAGACAGATTAGCATATATATTTTTTTGTACTTGATTATATATTCTGGATAGTATTTCCATTAATGATATGTTTAAATGTATATTGTTTCTGAAAATAAATTTACTAGAAGGTAGACAAAACATCATAACCTGATTTGTACATTATATTTGCATAGGTAACATTAACAAAAATGACTAAGATACTATGATAATAACGTAACTGCAGCTTGCTTTTATAGTATAAACAGTGATAATACTGAACGTTTACCTAAAAGTCTTGAACAATGAAAAAGCAAAATAAATTTGAAACAAATTCTTTTTATACACACTTCCTTGTCCTCTTTGAGCACATTAAAAAATAAACATTACAGCAGGAAAACTTTTTAAGAGACAATCCAAACATTACAACATTGGTCATATCAACATACACGGCTCTGTGTGATAAAACTTTAATTTTGTCCAGGTCTGTACTACTATGACTATGTTTCCATGGTGATGTAGGAAACGTGCAGAAGTGCCTCTAGAGGGCATATTTGCTGCAGATCATGCAACAATGACAATAAACACGTCAACAGCAAAAAATCATTGCAGTCATGGCTGAAATATTTTTTTTTAAACAATAATAATCAGCATACAATTTTCAGAATATGAACTAAACTAATACAATTGAACATGATATTGCATGTTTATTGTTTTGTTATGATGACTATTTGTTTGGTGCATGTTTTATATGGGTGTAGTATGGTATGCTAGGCTCTAGGTGGCCAGCATACTGGTGCCGGAATCCCAACCGCCGGCATACCGACAGCTGGGCAAGCGAAAATGAGACCCTTGCGGGCACGGTGGCACGCTACGCACGCCACACTATTTATTCTCCCTCCAGGGGGGTCGTGGACCCCCAAGAGGGAGAAAAGGTGTTGGTATGCCGGGTGTCGGGATTCCGGTGCCGGTATACTGTGCGCCGGGATCCCGACAGCCGGCAAACTGAAGACCACCCTTTTATAGAATACAGTGTCATTGTTGCCTAAAACTTGGTTTACTACATGAAATACATTTTCCCTTGTACAGTGGATCTTTAAAAGTTAATGATCAAGTGCATCCATTACAAAAAAAGGCGCTAGGGAAGCAAACTAGAAGAGTTTATTAAGCAATACTAGTGTTTCCTTGTTCAGCACCATGGACAGTAGCACATTGCTTTCTATCCAGCATGGCCCCTTCCAGAAATATGTAATGAAATTTTCAGTGCAGCTTTTAAACACATCGGGGGGGAGGTTCAGAGTTGAGTGCAGAGGCAAGTTTGTTAGCAGTTGGGCAAAACCATGTGCACTGCAGGGGGGGCAGATATAACGTGCAGAGAGAGTTAGAATTGGGTGGGTTATTTTGTTTCTGTGCAGGGTAAATACTGGCTGCTTTATTTTTACACTGCAATTTAGATTTCAGTTTGAACACACCCCACCCAAATCTAACTCTCTCTGCACATGTTATATCTGCCCCCCCCCCTGCAGTGCACATGGTTTTGCCCAACTGCTAACAAATGTGCTGCTGCGATCAACTCTGAATTACCCCCATCATTCTTAAGGTGAGGTAAATTTGACCTCTGTTATATTGCTATTGATATTATAAGTGAAGGCAAGCAGTTATAGAATAATGAACTAGGCAAAACAATGTTAACATGGATAAATGTTAACTTTATTGTCTCCAAGTAGAATATTTAGTTACACATGTATTATCGCTTATTAAGTAGAATAGATAAGCGTTATTTTGAAATCAAGGCATACATTAAATGATTGTCTTGCAAATTATATATATGCTGTAACTTGTATCGGACAAATATTCACTTTCCTTAGTCTCATACAGTGGTTCACAAATTTTCTTGAATCATGGCACATTACATTATCAGCACTTTTTTCATGGCACCCCTAGGCCAAGGGTTTCTTTTTGAGAATTTTAGAAAACAAATGATTAATTTAAGTAAATTGTGCATGACTGTCCTCCTTAGGTTCAGATATGTAGTGGTGGACAGATTTGCATCTGTGTTTGCACACATATATTCTGGTTGGCCGCCATCAGCACTGTTTTACCTGCAGTACCACATTGAGCATAACTAATTTGATTTGATACTGGACTCACGGAACCTAGTTTAGGAACCACTGGTCTAATACCTGACTCATCCAGGGTATTTCTGCAATACCTCACAGCAGTAAGAGTGATATCACCAGTAAGTTATTAAATAAAACTTTAAAAATGTTTACAGTTACATGTTTACACTGCTGAATAACTTGTGATCAATACATGTTTCTATTTTTATTTTACATGCATACAATTGTATTACTATCATTAATCATATAAAAAGGCTAGGACAGTGCAAGCTCCCATTCTTTGTAATGACACTGCTTAAATAAGCATACATTGAGACCTTTATCCCTTCCAGTGTTGAGATGGCAGAGGGACTTGGAGCACATTCTATTTACAGTGGTATATACAGGGGGTTTAAAATGTCCCTCAGCAGTAACTGTGTGCCAAGTAATATGACTACATAATTGTTTTTAAACACTTTATATATGGGATGTAGTTATGTTACAAGCAGTTGGGATACGTCAGTCAGTATACCAACTTCAGCATCCCAACCACCACACATTCCGACAGTTGGTATGTCACCTAACAGGGACTATTCCCACTCGTGGTGTCCACGACACCCATATAGTGGGAATAGAACCTGTGGAGAGCACAGTGAGCCACCCAGCCTGCTGCGTTGCGCTCACCCCCGCTGCTGGCAAAGGGATGGCCGGGATCCCAACCATCAGTATCACAATCACAACCCTTATATACATGAAATAAAACAGAATTCGTTATGTACTTATCTACATTTGTTATGTACTTTTCCACTTATTACATTGTCCCTCTCTGGTCTCCCACAGCTGCAGAGAAGATCTTCAGCTAGAGACAGAGCTCACTGTGGAGGAACTTTCTAAGCTTCTTGTATACATAAAACAATTACCACATTCTGATCATTGATCATTGTATTGTGAATTTTTATTATTGAGGAAAGTGGGAAAGTGGGTGGAGTCCACTAGTTAGAGTCATTTGACCGCTTGGATGGGCTGTCATAGGTGGATGCACATGGTGTTCAATGTCCGCATACACTCAACATTAAGGCAAATTGCAGCTGAATTTCAGCCTTAATGTGCCTGCAGCCCGGCTCCCTGCCTCTGTCAGCCTGCACTGTGGATGTCCTCTAATGACGTCACATGACTACGTTGCTGTCAGTGACTGCTGTCAGAGACAGTGTGCTGAGGAGTTGTGCAGTTTAAAGAGCGCAGTACAGATTAAATTGCTTCAACTTGCCCCCTTGCCTCACCTCTGTGATTACTGCTACAGAGCTTAGGGTACCAGACTGCAAGGGAGAACTCTGCTGTAGTTTAAAAATTCATACCCCTTATCAAGACCTATGTGAGCTGTGGTTCCCTATTTGTCCTACTAAAGCATGAGAATATGATATCTTCTCCTTAATTTATTGTCAATTTTATAATTATAATATGAAGTTTATAACATTTACCATTATATGCTTTTCAGGGGTAAAACGTTTGACATGTGATGTAACTTCATTGTCATGTTACATTCTTTTGTATGATTAGATTATTTTACTAAAACTATTCATTAAAACCAATTAGAAAGTCAATCTACATAATACGTATTTTATGTTAGTCCACATACTTCATAGACTCTTTATAAGACCAGTAAATAGAAATGTAAGATCGCCCCAAGTACTCTCTGTGCACAGGGATTCAATCAGAAGCAGTGCCCGAGAAACAATCTGACAACCAGTAGACAAGCATGTAAATAGCGAGAGCTGTGAAATCATGTGGAATGTTTAGCATAGTGTGTACAGTGCTCACTTATATTTTAGCCATGGATAAATATGATTCAGCACTTATAATAATACATTTTAAAAGGTTTTGTTTTTAAAAGAAATTTCACATAAAAATAAAAACATACTTGAGTCATAATATTGAACATTCTAAATGAGGACAGAGACATTCAAAAATGCATTAGTAATGACTGAAAACAGGTCTTCCCCATCACAAGAGAGAAAGTGGAAAAGATGTTGGCTGGTAAGGAAAAAGTTGTTTATTATAATTCAATGAGAAATCATAGGGCAAAGACACATTGGCATTTTGTCATTGCACTTTGATACCATGATTTTCCTATTGTTGATGTTTTAAAAGCTTATAGCTTTACTCTGAAATCCTGTTGACATAATGTCCATGTGAAATGTCATTCAGTTTTAGCAGTGCAACTTTTTATTTTTGCAAAGGAAATACCCATGTGTCTTAACCCTGAAAGGATTGGGAATACAGTTGGAAAAATGCTTCAGAGTAAATGTCTACTTGTCAGATGTTTGTTGAAACAAACCTGAAACCTACATGGCCCTGGGTGTGGCTAAGCGCTGACACTAATCCACAACTCAAAATCCCATTTGACTTCACATAAGAATACTGTTGTTTCAATGAAAGGTATCATTTTTGTATTGATAAATATATATTTTCAATACATTTTATTCGGCTGAATTTTGAGGTTTGGCAATTTATTACACTTTTTAGATACAATTGTTTATTTTTTGACATTATATGAACACTTTCTCAGTTTGGTTTTAGACTCTTTCTTGTTTGATATTACAGATATCTTTTTTTTTTTTAAATGATTAATTCTACCCTTATCATGGATCAATAAAAAGATAAACACAAGAATATCCTCCACAACGACATATATGTGGGCTACATGCACCCCGCCCTGTGAGTGGTAAGTACAGCTGTGTACCCCGCTTCTGTGGTGGAGAGTGCAGTGTTACATGCACCCCACCCTGTGAGTGGTAAGTGCATAGCTGTGCCCCGCTTCTGGTGTGGTGAGTGCTGTGGTTTTTCCTCTGTGTGTATATGAAGGGGTTAATCTATGGTTAGCTCTTATTAACCGTGGCCACTAGCTTTCTCATGCACCCCTGTGTGGACTTTATTATCCTGAACCTGTCTCAGCTGTTCTTTAGCAATCATCTTTGAGCCAGTGCAATAGGTGACTAGTGTGCCTTTAAAAGCCATAAAGTCTGTGGCAGGTACACATTACATCTAGCAGGCAGATGATGCAGCAGTGTGGTAGTCAGGTTTTAAGACTCTGTGATAGTGTAGGACCTGCATGAAGGTGGGGTACCTTGAAAATCGGTATGCAGGCTTCCGTGCATTGGCCAATCCACCAACTAAACCCCCATCATTTATTTATTGAATTGTTGAGGATAAGTGAGTTTACTTTGGTGAGTGCTGGGTTCTCTGTTTGTATTTATTAGAGCGATGTGGTCATGGGCTACATGCACCCCGCCCTGTGAGTGGTAAGTACAGCTGTGTACCCCGCTTCTGTGGTGGAGAGTGCAGTGTTACATGCACCCCACCCTGTGAGTGGTAAGTGCATAGCTGTGCCCCGCTTCTGGTGTGGTGAGTGCTGTGGTTTTTCCTCTGTGTGTATATATATATATATATATTACAGGTTGAGTATCCCATATCCAAATATTCCGAAATACGGAATATTCCGAAATACGGACTTTTTTGAGTGAGAGTGAGATGGTGAAACCTTTGTTTTCTGATGGCTCAATGTACACAAACTTTGTTTAATACACAAAGTTATTAAAAATATTGTATTAAATGAACTTCAGGCTATGTGTATGAGGTGTATATGAAACATAAATAAATTGTGTGTATGTACACAAACTTTGTTTAATGCACAAAGTATATTATAACATTAGCTAAAAATAAGATTTTACTCACCGGTAAATCTATTTCTCGTAGTCCGTAGTGGATGCTGGGCACTCCGTAAGGACCATGGGGAATAGACGGGCTCCGCAGGAGACTGGGCACTCTAAAAGAAAGATTAGGTACTATCTGGTGTGCACTGGCTCCTCCCTCTATGCCCCTCCTCCAGACCTCAGTTAGGATACTGTGCCCGGAAGAGCTGACACAATAAGGAAGGATTTTGAATCCCGGGTAAGACTCATACCAGCCACACCAATCACACCGTATAACTCGTGATACTATACCCAGTTAACAGTATGAAATATAACTGAGCCTCTCAACAGATGGCTCAATAATAACCCTTTAGTTAGGTAATAACTATATACAAGTATTGCAGACAATCCGCACTTGGGATGGGCGCCCAGCATCCACTACGGACTACGAGAAATAGATTTACCGGTGAGTAAAATCTTATTTTCTCTGACGTCCTAGTGGATGCTGGGAACTCCGTAAGAACCATGGGGATTATACCAAAGCTCCCAAACGGGCGGGAGAGTGCGGATGACTCTGCAGCACCGAATGAGAGAACGCAAGGTCCTCCTCAGCCATGGTATCAAATTTGTAGAATTTTGCAAACGTGTTTGCCCCTGACCAAGTTGCAGCTCGGCAAAGTTGTAAAGCCGAGACCCCTCGGGCAGCCGCCCAAGATGAGCCCACCTTCCTTGTGGAATGGGCTTTTACTGATTTAGGATGCGGCAATCCAGCCGCAGAATGCGCCAGCTGAATTGTGCTACAAATTCAGCGAGCAATAGTCTGCTTAGAAGCAGGGGCACCTATTTTGTTGGGTGCATACAGGATAAAAAACGAGTCAGTTTTCCTGACTCCAGCCGTCCTGGAAATATAAATTTTTAAGGCCCTGACTACGTCCAGTAACTTGGAATCTTCCAAGTCCCTAGTAGCCGCAGGCACTACAATAGGTTGGTTCAAGTGAAAAGCTGATACCACCTTAGGGAGAAACTGGGGACGAGTCCTCAATTCTGCCCTATCCATACGGAAAATCAGATAAGGGCTTTTACATGACAAAGCCGCCAATTCTGACACACGCCTGGCCGAAGCCAAGGCCAATAACATGACCACTTTCCACGTGAGATATTTCAGATCCACAGTTTTAAGTGGCTCAAACCAATGTGATTTCAGGAAACTCAACACCACGTTGAGATCCCACGGTGCCACAGGAGGCACAAAAGGGGGCTGAATATGTAGCACTCCCTTTACAAAAGTCTGAACTTCAGGCAGTGAAGCCAGTTCTTTCTGGAAGAAAATCGACAGAGCCGAAATCTGGACCTCAATGGAACCCAATTTTAGGCCCATAGTCACTCCCGACTGTAGGAAGTGCAGAAAACGACCCAGCTGAAATTCCTCTGTTGGGGCCTTCCTGGCCTCACACCACGCAACATATTTTCGCCAAATACGGTGATAATGGTTTGCGGTTACTTCTTTCCTGGCTTTTATCAGCGTAAGAATGACTTCCTCCGGAATGCCCTTTTGCTTTAGGATCCGGAATTCAACCGCCATGCCGTCCAACGCAGCCGCGGTAAGTCTTGGAACAGACAGGGCCCCTGCTGTAGCAGATCCTGTCTGAGCGGTAGAGGCCATGGGTCCTCTGATATTATTTCTGTAAGTTCTGGGTACCAAGCTCTTCTTGGCCCATCCGGAACCACGAGTATCGTTCTTACTCCTCGTTTTCTTATTATTCTCAGTACCTTTGGTATGAGAGGCAGAGGAGGGAATACATAAACCGACTGGTACACCCACGGTGTCCCTAGAGCGTCCACAGCTATTGCCTGAGGGTCCCTTGACCTGGCGCAATATCTAGTTTTTTGTTTAGGCGGGACGCCATCATGTCCACCTGTGGCCTTTCCCAACGGTTTACCAACAGTTTGAAGACTTCTGGATGAAGTCCCCACTCTCCTGGGTGTCGGTCGTGTCTGCTGAGGAAGTCTGCTTCCCAGTTGTCCACTCCCGGAATGAACACTGCTGACAGTGCTAAGACGTGATTTTCCGCCCATCGGAGAATCCTTGTGGCTTCTGCCATCGCCATCCTGCTTCTTGTGCCGCCCTGTCGGTTTACATGGGCGACTGCCGTGATGTTGTCTGATTGGATCAGTACTGGCTGGTTTTGAAGCAGAGGCCTTGCCAGATCTAGGGCATTGTAAATGGCCCTCAGTTCCAGAATATTTATGTGTAGGGACGACTCCTGACTTGACCAAAGTCCTTGGAAATTTCTTCCCTGTGTGACTGCCCCCCAGCCTCGAAGGCTGGCATCCGTGGTTACCAGGACCCAGTCCTGTATGCCGAATCTGCGGCCCTCTTGAAGATGAGCACTCTGCAGCCACCACAGTAGAGATACCCTGGTCCTTGGAGACAGGGTTATCAGCCGATGCATCTGAAGATGCGATCCCGACCACTTGTCCAAGAGGTCCCACTAAAAGGTTCTTGTATGGAACCTGCCGAATGGAATTTTGCTTCGTAAGAAGCTACCATTTTTCCCAGGACTCGTGTGCCGTGATGCACCGATACCTGTTTTGGTTTCAGGAGGTCTCTGACTAGAGATGACAGCTCCTTGGCTTTCTCCTGCGGGAGAAACACTTTTTTCTGTTCTGTGTCCAGAACCATCCCCAGGAACAGTAGGCATGTGGTAGGAACCAGCTGTGACTTTGGAATGTATAGAATCCATCCGTGCTGTTGTAGCACTTCCCGAGATAGTGCTACTCCGACCAACAACTGCTCCTTGGACCTCGCCTTTATAAGGAGATCGTCCAAGTACGGGATAATTAAAACTCCCTTTTTTTCGAAGGAGTATCATCATTTCTGCCATTACCTTGGTAAAGACCCTCGGTGCCGTGGACAGTCCAAACCGCAGTGTTTGGAATTGGTAATGGCAATCCTGTACCACAAATCTGAGGTACTCCTGGTGAGGATGGTAAATGGGGACATGTAGGTAAGCATCCTTGATGTCCAGGGATACCATGTAATCCCCCTCCTCCAGGCTTGCAATAACCGCCCTGAGCGATTCCATCTTGAACTTGAATTTTTTTATGTATGTGTTCAAGGATTTCAAATTTAAAACGGGTCTCACCGAACCGTCCGGTTTTGGTACCACAAACAGTGTGGAATAGTAACCCCGTCCTTGTTGAAGTAGGGGCACCTTGACTATCACCTGCTGGGAATACAGCTTGTGAATTGCCTCTAGCACAGCCTCCCTGCCTGAGGGAGTTGTCGGCAAGGCAGATTTGAGGAAACGGCGGGGGGGAGACGCCTCGAATTCCAGCTTGTACCCCTGAGATACTACTTGAAGGATCCAGGGATCCACCTGTGAGCGAGCCCACTGATCGCTGAAATTTTTGAGGCGGCCCCCCACCATACCTGGCTATGCCTGTGGAGCCCCCGCGTCATGCGGTGGACTCAGAGGAAGCGGGGGAAGAATTTTGATTCTGGGAACTGGCTGACTGGTGCAGCTTTTTCCCTCTTCCCTCGTCTCTGTGCAGAGAGGAAGCGCCTTTGACCCGCTTGCTTTTCTGAAGCCGAAAGGACTGTACCTGATAATACAGTGCTTTTCTTAGGCTGTGAGGAAACCTGAGGTAAAAAAAAAAAAATTCCCAGCTGTTGCTGTGGATACGAGGTCCCAGAGACCATCCCCAAACAATTCCTCACCCTTATAAGGCTCTATGTGCCTTTTAAAGTCAGCATCACCTGTCCAGTGTCGGGTCTCTAATACCCTCCTGACAGAATGGACATTGCATTAATTCTGGATGCCAGCCGGCAAAATATCCCTCTGTGCATCCCTCATATATAAGACGACGTCTTATGTTCGCAAAATAGTATCCCTGTTTGACAGGGTTACAGACCACGCTGCAGCAGCACTATCTGCAGGTCTCAGTCTAGTACCTGAGTGTGTAAATACAGACTTCAGGCTAGCCTCCTGCTATTTATCAGCAGGTACCTTCAAAGTGGCCGTATCCTAAGACGGCAGTGCCACCTTTTTTGACAAACGTGTGAGCGCCTTATCCACCCTAGGGGATATCTCCCAGCGTAACTTATCCTCTGGCGGGAAAGGGTACGCCATCATTAACTTTCTAGAAATTACCAGTTTCTTATCGGGGGAACCCACGCTTTTTCACACTTCATTCACTCATTTGATGGGGGAACAAAACACTGCCTGCTTTTTCTCCCCACACATAAAACCCTTTTTTTAGTGGTACTTGGGTTAATGTCAGAAATGTGTAACACATTTTTTATTGCCGGGATCATGTAACGGATGTTCCTAGTGGATTGTGTATATGTCTCAACCTCGTCGACACTGGAGTCAGACTCCGTGTCGACATCTGTGTCTGCCATCTGAGGGAGCGGGCGTTTTTGAGCCCCTGATGGCCTTTGAGACGCCTGGGCAGGCGCGGGCTGAGAAGCCGGCTGTCCCATAGCTGTTACGTCATCCAGCCTTTTATGTAAGGAGTTGACACTGTCGGTTAATACCTTCCACCTATCCATCCACTCTGGTGTCGGCCCACAGGGGGCGACATCCCATTTATCGGCATCTGCTCCGCCTCCACATAAGCCTCCTCATCAAACATGTCGACACAGCTGTACCGACATACCGCACACACACAGGGAATGCTCTGACTGAGGACAGGACCCCACACAGCCCTTTGGGGAGACAGAGAGAGAGTATGCCAGCACACACCAGAGCGCTATATAATGTAGGGATAAACACTATCACTGAGTGAATTTTCCCCAATAGCTGCTTGTATAAACAATATTGCGCCTAAATTTAGTGCCCCCCCCCTCTCTTTTTAACCCTTTGAGCCTTAAAACTACAGGGGAGAGCCTGGGGAGCTGTCTTCCAGCTACACTGTGAAGAGAAAATGGCGCCAGTGTGCCGAGGGAGATAGCTCCGCCCCTTTTTCGCGGACTTTTCTCCCGCTTTTTTATGGATTCTGGCAGGGGTAATTATCACATATATAGCCTCTGGGGCTTTATATTGTGATTATTTTGCCAGCCAAGGTGTTTTTATTGCTGCTCAGGGCGCCCCCCCCCCCAGCGCCCTGCACCCTCAGTGACCGGAGTGTGAAGTGTGTATGAGGAGCAATGGCGCACAGCTGCAGTGCTGTGCGCTACCTTGGTGAAGACTGAAGTCTTCTGCCGCCGATTTTCCGGACCATCTTCATGCTTCTGGCTCTGTAAGGGGGACGGCGGCGCGGCTCCGGGAACGAACACCAAGGACGGGTCCTGCGGTCGATCCCTCTGGAGCTAATGGTGTCCAGTAGCCTAAGAAGCCCAAGCTAGCTGCAAGCAGGTAGGTTCGCTTCTTCTCCCCTTAGTCCCTCGTTGCAGTGAGCCTGTTGCCAGCAGGTCTCACTGTAAAATAAAAAACCTAACATATACTTTCTTTCTAGGAGCTCAGGAGAGCCCCTAGTGTGCATCCAGCTCGGCCGGGCACAGAAATCTAACTGAGGTCTGGAGGAGGGGCATAGAGGGAGGAGCCAGTGCACACCAGATAGTACCTAATCTTTCTTTTAGAGTGCCCAGTCTCCTGCGGAGCCCGTCTATTCCCCATGGTCCTTACGGAGTGCCCAGCATCCACTAGGACGTCAGAGAAATGATGTTTAGGCTGTGTGTATAAGGTGTATTTGAAACATAAATGCATTATGTGCTTAGACTTAGGTCCCATCACCATGATATCTCATTATGGCATGCAATTATTCCAAAATACGGAAAAATCCGATATCTAAAATACTTCTCGTCCCAAGCATTTTGGATAAGGGATACTCAACCTGTGTATATATATATATATATATATATATACATACATACACACACAGGGCTGGACTGGCCATCTGGCACTTCTGGCAAATGCCAGAAGGGCCGATGGGCTGGAGGGCCAATCCTGTCATTCAGAGAGCCGGGAAGGCTGTGCTCTCTCTGTTGTAGATGCTTCGCTGCCCCCCTGCACGTCTCCATGGTAATTGAACCGTGCCACGAGTCCACGGCCCCTGACTCACGGCACCCTCCTATCCGTTTCTATGGAAATGGGGGCATGCCGTGAGTCCAAGCCCCCTTGACTCGCGGCATACGCTTGTAGAATCCACTATAGGGCATAAAGTTTTATGTTTTGCAGTTTTGTCTTCTGAACATATTTTTTTAGCAACAAATGCTAGTACATTCATATACAATCTCAGTGGTATTATAAAGGTGGCCTGCACTACTCATGTACTAGAATGCAAACTGTCTTATATGCACATAAGCAAGTATATTGTCTAGCAACTTGTATGTGCACATGGTCCAGCCTATTGTGGGCCTAATTCATGTTTGTACACAAATGCAGTTGCAATTGCGATTTTCAAGGCTACGGAGCTGCTAATGTTAGCAGATTAAGCTGGCACCCAGAAATGAAAAGAGATGGCCACCGGAGCCATCACAAAGCCATTCACAATTCCGTACGCATTCACAGCCTGTACACAAAAAATGAGGAACATTGGTCTATGGCTATGCAGACTGGACACAGCAGAGCGACTCAGATGCAATGTTTTTGCATGTACAAGCTTGCAGCCATCAGCAGATACACACCCTGAAAAATTACCATGACACACCACTTCTGATAGGGTCAGCAGGATCGCAGCAGCTTCTTTGTGCATGCGCATTGCGATTGCAGCAGATGCGCAGTTTTGTGATAATCAACCATTGCGTAAACACATGAATTAGGCCCTGTGTATATTTACCTCTGCTTCAATCCCTTCACCAGACATATAACACATTCAGAGCCATAAGTAGGTGTGTGCCGGCAGTGCCTTGCACACAGCGCAGATGCACTGTGGGCACAGTACCCGTATTTCCGGTGTTACAGTGCAGCTGTAGGCAGCAATGCCCAATCCCACCCCATCTCCATTGCTTGAGTTTATAGTGCAGCCCAGAGTCACCATCTCCCCCTGACGGGAGGCTAAACTAAGGCACGGACAATACTGCCCAAACCCCCCCCCCCCCGCTGCCGACGCCGGAGTACACAGTGAGCCGTGCGGACTGTAATGCCTAATCCCCCCGCTGCCAGAGTTACAGTGAGTGAATGCAGTTGAATAACCCCCTTCACTTCAGGATAGAGTGAGCCGCGGGCTTACTGTCCTGAAGGGTTGTCGGCGCTCAGTGTAACTCCGGCGGCCAGGGGTGATGGGGAGCAGGATCAGGCATTGCAGCACGCGCGGCTCACTGTGTACTCCGGCGGCAGGGGGGAGGGGGGATCGACCATTGCAGCCAGCGCGGCTCACTGTGTACTCCGGCGGCAGGGGGGTGTGGGGATCGACCATTGCAGCCCGTGCGGCTCACTGTGTACTCCAGCGGCAGGGGGGGTGGGGGGAATCGACCATTGCAGCCTGCGCGGCTCACTGTGTACTCCAGCAGCAGGGGGTGGGGGGATCGGGCATTGCCGGCCGCGCGGCTCACTGTGTACTCCAGCAGCAGGGGGTGGGGGGATCGGGCATTGCCGGCCGCGCGGCTCACTGTGTACTCCAGCGGCAGGGGGGTGGGGGGATCGGGCATTGCAGGCCGCGCGGCTCACTGTGTACTCCGGTGACAAGGGGGGTGGGGGGATCGGGCATTGCAGGCCGCGCGGCTCACTGTGCCCTCCGGCGGCAAGGGTGTGGGGGGGACGGGTATTGCAGCCCGCGCAGCTCACTGTGTACTCCGGCGGCAGGGGGGAGGGGGGATCGACCATTGCAGCCCGCGCGGCTCACTGTGTACTCCAGCAGCAGGGGGGGGTGGGGGGATCAACCATTGCAGCCCGCTCGGCTCACTGTGTACTCCAGCAGCAGGGGGGGTGGGGGGATCGGGCATTGCAGGCCGCGCGGCTCACTGTGTACTCCAGCAGCAGGGGGGGTGTGGGGATCAGCCATTGCAGCCCGCTCAGCTCACTGTGTACTCCAGCAGCAGGGGGGGTGTGGGGATCAGCCATTGCAGCCCGCTCAGCTCACTGTGTACAGCAGCAGGGGAGGTGGGAGGATCGGGCATTGCAGCCCACGTGGCTCACTGTGTAATCCAGTGGCAGGGGAAGGTAGAGGGATGGGGCAGTATTGTCCATGGCTTAATCTAACCTCCCATCAGGGGGAGGGGGAAATCAGGCTGCACTATAAATGCTTGTTGTTGGGTGCTGGGGTGTCGGGCATGTTTGCCCACAAGTCAGTATAACTTCAGTGGAAGGGGTGGGGGTGTCTGGGCAGCACTATAAGCTGCAGCTGTGGGGATGGGGTGGGATCAGGCATTGCTTCCCGCAGCTGCACTGTAACACCCGAAGGGGACCCTGTCTGCCGTACTATGTAAAAGGGGCTATATCTGGTGTAATGTGTGTAAGTGGCGCTACTGTGGTGAATAAATGGAATAATGGAGACTTCTAAACAGCGTAATATGAATTGGCATTATTTTGTGGCCACGCCCCTATATTTTTGGCATGCACCTATGGTGTACACTGGACCTGTTTTGTATATGATATGGGGGGGTTGCAGATGCTGTTTCTTGCACACAGCGCTAAAATGTCTAGTTACGGCACTGTAACACATCACTGTCTGGTGTACAAAAAACAAAGCTGAATATACTTAGCATGAGGAATCCACTCCCGGAGTGCTTTCAGGCGATGTAAAGGAAATGGTTACTTTGATGCACTGCTCTTTCTTCCTCTGCTATCCTTCTTTTACTCTACACAGACATCCTCTCAAGTCTCAAATGTTCCTGGCATCTTTGACTGTGTAGTTTTGGTTTGCACTTAGTGTTCATATCAACCCCCAGTGGCGGCCAAACCCTGAAATGGGGTCAAACATTCAGTTTGGTTATAGTGTAAGGAGAAATACTTTGTCAACATGTAATATAATTTTTATTTCTAATATTTGGATGAGCTCCACAAAACATGGAAGTATGCTAAATTGTACTACATATGTTATATATGCCCTTATTTTTTATGTTCAATTTAAACTATACTCAAAATATATTTTAATTTGTTATATAACATTAATAAGAGATAAGGGGATCTTACTACTACTACTACTACTACTACTACTACTACTACTACTACTACCATGCTACTAAGCATTTGTTCCTGATCGGAAGAGTAGGTACATTTAGGGGTATATGCAATTGCGGTTGAATTCCCGAAATTGTCGAAAAACGGGAGTTTTTCGCCCAAAAAAGAAAATCGACAATGCAATTCAGTACTTTCCGTCAAAAAAACGGACTTTCAAAATTCGACTTTTTGAAATTCGACATTTGTCAAATTCGACATTTCTGCAATGGTACAAACGCAGCAATTCGCCAAAAGTATATTCAATTGAAGTTTGGAAATTCGACAACAGTGCTTTTAGACAGTAAATTCGTAATTTTCAATCCGCCACACTTTGGTGGGGGAATCTAATAAAAAAAAAAAAAAAAATGTTTTTTTGGGTGTTTTTTTTTATTGGTAATAGCATATCTATTTATATTAGAAGGGATTAGGTACTTGGTTTGTCTATTTTGGAGGCACAAGTATTATTTATATATTTTTAAAAATATTTATTTTATTTTTTTAAATGGAATGGTAAAATCCCGGAAAAAAATGGCGTGGGGTCCCCCCTCCAAAGCATAACCAGCCTCGGGCTCTTCGAGCCGGTCCTGGTTCTAAAAATCCGGGGGGAAAAATGACAGGGGATCCCCCGTATTTTTAAAACCAGCACCGGGCTCTGCGCCTGGTGCTGGTGCAAAAAATACGGGGGACAAAAAGAGTAGGGGTCCCCCGTATTTTTTACACCAGCATCGGGCTCCACTAGCTGGACAGATAATGCCACAGCCGGGGGTCACTTTTATACAGCGCCCTGCGGCCGTGGCATTAAATATCCAACTAGTCACCCCTGGCCGGGGTACCCTGGGGGAGTGGGGACCCCTTCAATCAAGGTGCCCCCCCCCCCAGCCACCCAAGGGCCAGGGGTGAAGCCCGAGGCTGTCCCCCCCATCCAAGGGCTGCGGATGGGGGGCTGATAGCCTTGAGAAATTTGAAAGAATATTGGTTTTTCCAGTAGTACTACAAGTCCCAGCAAGCCTCCCCCGCAAACTGGTACTTGGAGAACCACAAGTACCAGCATGCGGGAGAAAAACGGGCCCGCTGGTACCTGTAGTTCTACCGGAAAAAAAATACCCAAATAAAAACAGGAGACACACACCGTGAAAGTAAAACTTTATTTCACACCTGCCGACACACACATACTTACCTATGTTGACACGACGTTCGGTCCACTTGTCCAAGTAGAATCCGGGGTACCTGTGAATAAAATTATACTCACCTCAATCCAGTGTCCAGGTTATAATCCACGTACTTGGCAAAACAACAAAACGGCAACCCGGACCAAACGGACTGAAAGGGGTCCCATGTTTACACATGGGACCCCTTTCCACGAATGCCGGGACCCCACGTGACTGCTGTCACAGAAGGTCCCTTCAGCCAATGAGGAAGCGCTACTTCGTGGCACTCACCTGATTGGCTGTATGCGCGTCTGCTGTCAGACAGCGCATCGCACAGCTCCCTCCATTAGTTTCAATGGTGGGAACTTTGCGGGTAGCGGTGGGGTTACCCGCGGTCAGCCGCTGACCGCGGGTGACCTCACCGCTGACGCAAAGTTCCCACCATTGAATATAATGGAGAGGTTTTGCGATGCGCTGTCTGACAGCAGACGCGCATACAGCCAATCAGGTGAGTGCCACGAAGTAGCGCTTCCTGATTGGCTGAAGGGACCTTCTGTGACAGCAGTCACGTGGGGTCCCGGCATTCGTGGAAAGGGGTCCCATGTGTAAACATGGGACCCCTTTCAGTCCGTTTGGTCCGGGTTGCCGTTTTGTTGTTTTGCCAAGTACGTGGATTATAACCTGGACACTGGATTGAGGTGAGTATAATTTTATTCACAGGTACCCCGGATTCTACTTGGACAAGTGGACCGAACGTCGTGTCAACATAGGTAAGTATGTGTGTGTCGGCAGGTGTGAAATAAAGTTGTACTTTCAAGGTGTCTGTGTCCTGTTTTTATTTGGGTATTTTTTCCCAGTAGAACTACAGGTACCAGCGGGCCCCTTTTTCTCCCGCATGCTGGTACTTGTGGTTCTCCAAGTACCAGCTTGTGGGGGAGGCTTGCTGGGACTTGTAGTACTACTGGAAAAAACAATATTCTTTCAAATTTCTCAAGGCTATCAGCCCCCCATCTGCAGCCCTTGGATGGGGGGACAGCCTCGGGCTTCACCCCTGGCCCTTGGGTGGCTGGGGGGGACCCCTTGATTGAAGGGGTCCCCACTCCCCCAGGGTACCCCGGCCAGGGGTGACTAATTGGATATTTAATGCCACGGCCGCAGGGCGCTGTATAAAAGTGACCCCCGGCTTTGGCATTATCTGTCCAGCTAGTGGAGCCTGATGCTGGTGTAAAAAATACGGGGGGCCCCTTCTTTTTGTCCCCCGTATTTTTTGCACCAGCACCAGGCGCAGAGCCCGGTGCTGGTTTTAAAAATACGGGGGATCCCATGACATTTTTCCCCCCAGATTTTTAGAACCAGGACCGACTCGAAGAGCCCGAGGCTGGTTATGCTGTGAAGGGGGGACCCCACGCCATTTTTTTTCGGGTTTTTTACCGTTTTTTCCCGTTTTTTAAAAATCGGATCAAAATCCGTCAAATCGTCCGTTTTTCAACAGCGGGACTGTCGAATCCGTTTTTTATTGAATATGGTCAATTTCGGCACCCACTTGCCGAAATTAGATGGTCGAATTGTGTCGAATTAAAAAACGGGCGAAAAATTGCCGCGATTCGCCGCTAATTGCATATACCCCTAAAGCTCATGCACTGCATTAATTAAAAAAAACTATGGTTTATGTCCGTGCAAGAGTTCTCTAAAGGAATCATTAAATATTTACTGAATAACAGTGTTTCTCAAACTCAGTAGCTTCCCATACCCTATGTGGATATTAATTGCACCGCTGCTGTGTCGGATTCTGTGATCCGCTGCTGCGTCCGCTGATGCAGCATCGAATAATCTGCATGACCATTGGACATCTGAGTAACCTCGGGTTACCTGGGTGACTGGGAAAATCACACTGCTAGTGCCAGTGATCCAGTATCTAAGGATGCAGCCACTGACGTCAGCACACCCTTAGAATGGGGCTGACATGCCTCCATTCTCTGGAACGCTGCCTATTGCCACCCCATCATTGCCTTCAAACAGCAACAGCTGTCAATAATGCTGTGCATTTGCTTTAATTTTACAGCAGTGCCATTGGGTGTGATATAATAGAGCTACAATGTCTAGGTAGACAATCAATAGCTTGACAACATATGGTCGACATGCATTAGGTCGACATCAGATGAAAGATCAACATCAGATGAAAGGTCGACAGTGGTTAAGGTCGAAAGGTACAAAATGTCAACAGGGTCAAAAGATCGACATTTCAATGGTCGACCCAAAAAACTGGTCAACACATTTTTTTGTTTTTTTGGGCCAGATCTTGTATATTTCATGATGTGTAACCACATCAGTAGAAACATAGACCCTCGAAGCTCGCTTCACTTGCCACGCTTCGGTTACTATTCCCATTCTTATTCCATGTGGATAGTAAATCAAGCAAATTTTGGAAAAACACAGACATGTGTCCACCATTTGTGTGTCAACCACTATCATGTTGATCTTTTGTACCTGTCAACCTTAAGCATTGTTTACCTTTCATCTGTCGACCTTTGTACCTGTCAACCTAATGCAAGTCGACCATGTGGTGTCAATCTAGTGCCTGTCTACGTAGACATTGCAGATCTATCATCCGGATACCAGTGCAATTATCCTTTGTTTATTTTGATTAGGCAAGGTCTAGAGACGGGTGGTCTTCAGGTTGCCGACTGTCGGGATCGCGGCGCACAGTATTCCGGCGCCGGAATCCCGACTGCCGGCATACCGACAGTTTTTCTCCCTCGTGGGGGTCCACGGCCCCCCTGGAGAGAGAATAAATAGCATGGCGCGCATAGCGCACCACCATGCCCGCAGCGTGGCGAGCGCAGCGTGGCGAGCACAGCAAGCCTGCAAGGGGCTCATTTGCGCTCGCCACGCTGTCGGTATGCCGGCGGTCGGGCTTCTGGCGCCGGTATGCTGGTCGCCGGGAGCCCGGCCGCCGGCATACCATACCACACCCCTAGAGACAAAGAATGTGAGAACTGTAATAATGTAGCTCTAGAACTGAAGATAAGGTTTGCTTTGTTAAGAAGACATAAAAAAAAGAAACCGAATATTTACACATAAAGTTACAATAACAACATGATTACAAAAGCAATAAGGTTAAAGTACTACGGTACTTTAAATGGGTTACATACATTATCCCGGCAGCGGGGGGAGCTCTAAGAGTCCCCTTGCGGGCTTGCGGCGCTCGCCACGGGATCTATTCCCACTCTATGGGTGTCATGGACACCCACTAATGGGAATAGCTGCTGCGCAGGTATTCCAACTGCCGGCATTGTCGGCTGTCGGGATTTTGGTGTCGGGATCCTGACCGTCGGGATCCCGACAGCCGGCACTTTAACTGCATCCCCTTTAAATATAAAGACTATACTGAAAGTAATGGTACTGTTCAATTATACAGAATTTTACACATATTAAATAATGTTTTTATCATTCTTTTTTCCATGGTAAAAGATTCATGAGTAAACACATTTCTCTATGGCATTAGCAATAGCGCCATCTTTTATGCGCTCCTTTTTTGGCACTTTGTGCAGAATAACACAAGAACAATAGAATGTTGTCAGCATTCCGCTTCTTAGGATTCCCAGACTGTTACCATGGAGAGTTACCACAGTCAGTATTTGCCCAGAAGTAACAGCAGAGAATCAGGAACTTGCATGCAAGGAAAACTATAGTAATATTCGGTGGTTACTGGCGCTACATAAATTGTGCTAATATCTATGTTTCAAATGAGTGTTTGCTTGAAACAATGTAAACCAATGAATCATTTACAAATAGTTTCTATTTTAATGCAATTTCAACATATTCCTAAGCCTTTACCTCAGTTTACAACCTCTTTCTTAATAACTATTTTATTATTTATATACAAATTAAAGAAGTTGACAGCCATTAATGAATTTGACATTGTTATTTTTTTTTATTATAAAATTAATTAAATAGGCCACACATTTTATGTAGCGCTTTACAGAGTATGTGTGTCATTCACATTTGTCCCTGTCCAATGGAGCTTACAATCGATATTCCCTACCACATGTACACACACACACACACACACACACACACACACACACACACACACACACACACGCGCGGTTTAATTTTTTTAGTTGCCAGTTAATCTACCAGGATATATTTGTAATTTGAGTGGAAACCGGAGCTCTCAATGGAAATACAAGGAGAACATACAAACACCACACATAAATGGGCATTGTTTGGGAATTAAATTTATGACATTAGTGATGTAAGACAGTAATGCTAACCACTACACAAACATGCTGCCCAGAAATCTTGTGAAAAATGTAGAAATAATATAGATGTAACGTAATGGGATATTACTTTCCCTTTATATTTTTAAAATAACAATTTTTTTCCTGAAAGTTTTCTTGCAAAAATGCTGTTTCCATTTGTGATTAAAATATTCCAGACATATTCACAAAATAAATGCTGTAGAATGCCTTGATTTTTGTAAATACGATGTATATAGTAATTACTTATTTTCCCCCCAACATATATCTATCTGCTGTCAAATATCTTATGTCTGTGATTTTACAATTTTGTTGTTAAACTCCAGCCAAAAGAATCCAGATATAAGGCGACAACATGGCTTTTTATGGAAAGAGTAATAAATGACAAGGGGCAATTTAAATGATGCCTGATGGATCACGTGCATTTTCTAGTTGTCATGCAAGTTTTCAATGGAATAGAGTCAATGCACTGTGGGAAAGGAGGAAAACATACATGAATATATTAACCAAGGCTACCATATGTTCATATTAGGCAGGCCTGAAAATGATTGCATAAAATAAAAAATATTAACCAGTGATAATATTTTTTTGATAGATATAACAGTATGTCCTAAATGCAAGGATAGCTCAAATTAAAAATATATGTTATATTACTGAATTTTGTATTCATTACACGTATTCATATTCTATATTTTGGATTACTTAATTCAATTAACAGTAACCACCTTAGTATATAATCTCAATGCACTGTAAATAAAATATATATATATATATATATATGTATATATATATATATATACTGTAGGTATTAAATGTGTGCGTGTGTGTGTGTGTGTGTGTGTGTGTGTGTGTGTGTGTGTGTGTATATATATATATATATATATATATATATACCCACACACACATGCAGACAATACCACCAATATATATATATATATATATATTGATTTGTCTGACTGTGTGTTCCATGCATCACTCTGTTGGTGGAATGACCCTTGCCTCTGTCTGGGTTACCCTGCTCAGGATGTGATCTTTTCATGTGTTTCACTCAGATCAGCATTATTCCCAAAACCTCTTTTCAGTCCTAGACTTTCCCAGCTCCCAAGAAAAAAATAGAAAAAGGGAGAGGGAAAGCGGACCTTCTTCTGATCTTCCAGCTAGAGTCTTATCAGTTTGATAGAGAATGGAGATGTTTCAAGAATGGACCAAATTGGCCATGCCCCTTCTCTTGAACTAATGCACAAAAAGGATGGGGGGTGAGGGGCTATATGAATGCTAGGGGGGGTGGGAAAGAGGGGAGGAGTGATAATTTCTCAGGGTCATTCTGGTTTCCCAAATGAAGCTACATTCATGGAGTTACACCCTCCTCTATCTCATGACCAGAGAGTGCAACTCAGATGCCAACTTCACATTCAACTTTCAAAAGGTATTTCCTTTCTAAATATATTTTTCCTGCCTTGTTACATACTACTGATATTTGTTAGCAATTCATCTGTTGTATTAACATATCTGTAAGATTACACATATTTTGTGTGCTGAAATAATATTTATTAATTAACACAAATTAACACATGGATTTTGATGTTTAAATGCTAAATATTGCAGTTGTTTTCATTATAATTACATATATCTTAATGTTGTATTGTACATTTCTTTTTTTACATTTTGCTTTGTTAACGTTTCAAAAACTTTATATATGACAAGTTTGAAGGAGATGCATTCACTTTAGGAGATCCTTTGGCTGTCAAATTGTATATGTATTTGACACAGAATAATCGCTTGTATAATCATTTGTATGTTCTTGTGTAAGTGAGGTGAGTGGATTAGTTATAGGTAACCATGGTGAATATTGTAATCATGGAAGCCAAAGAATATGAACTTAAACTCAACTCCCTTCTGCAACTTGACAGTGTATTAAATGATTAAATGCAAAATCTAATACAAGACAAATACATTTATTTTATGCTAGTTTTCACTGTCTTTTGTTGTATCTTGAGTCTTTTACATTTTATATATATATATATATATATGCATATATCTATACATATATATATATATGTCTATCTATCTATCTATCTATCTATCTCTATGTATATATATATATATATATATATATATATATTTACACTTTCGGATTCTGAGACAAAATTGTATGTAATACTGGATCAACATCTTGTTTAAAGATCAGTGTACTGAAACCATTGCCAGAGAGAGAGTGAAAGCATTGCACTGCCTGAAGGTCGGGTCAGGGAAGCGGTGACATAAAAAGAGTTTGGTGACAGAGAATTAAGAGAATGAAAGGAATACACTTAAAGCAATTGAGGGGTATAGTAATGTGAATTGATGGAGGAAATGTCTGAGAGGAGTCTGAGGCACTGATGGTTTGGAAAAAGTGCATGTGAATATAACGGAGTACAGGACATTATTGTAATTGGCATATTTTTGCAACCGGGGGTGGGGGTGGGGGTGGGGGGGGGGGGGGGGGGGGGGGTTGCAAAGGCCTTGGTGAATTCTATCTTGCCTATGTTACACAGTCATCATTGATTGTCCTTAACTTCTGGCTAGGGTTAGCTATTTGATTTACCAGAAGATACTCTGATGGGCCCCAAGCCCAAGTAGGAACTTTGGCATGAGAGAAAAAAAAAATTGATTTTGCCTTACAGCTGTAAAACCATCCTCCTCTACATTAAATTCATATGATGTCTAATAAATATGCCAGATGATGAAACCATGCTGATTGGTGGAGAAATGCATAAGGTTAAAGTCAAGGTGCGCCTATAGCTGATTGCTTTCAATATTGGGTAAATTGCCCCTTACATTATCAACATATGAGACCACCTATTGAAGTGAAACAGGAATTGTTCTATTCTTCCCACTAACACATTGTTATGTGCACACTTATTGACTGTAATATTTATGCATGTGAATTGAAAGTGTTTTTTTTATATTGGTCCTATTTGTGATCTAAACGCTTAATTTATTTGATGTGATAGTTGCATGTTGTGCTAAATATACATGCTAATAAATTAGGGCAGTATTTTCATACATTAAACTGGGTTTACTTTAAACAGGTTTCATAAGAATTTGGACTAACTACTCGGCAGCAGGAGAGCGTGGGGCTTTCCTTAAACTGATTAACAAAATATCTTTAATATAACATGTATTTTAATACAGTTGCCATGCAAGTTTATTGTGAAATGTATTAAAGACAAGTTAAGATACATCAATGGTGGAGAATTTATATGACACTGACGTCTGGCAGCCTTGGAGAGGAACTATTCTGTCTACTTTCCTTGGTTTCTATGACTCTATCTTTGAGCGATCTCATTGAATTTTGTGACATTCATTCTGCATGTAGACAGGATCTTCATTGTAAAACATCCATATTTGGATGATATACTGTATGAAAATTTGAAGTATTCCTTGGATGTATCTAGGAGAGGGCCTCTGCAGAAATTTGGAAATATCTGCTGCGTCCCCCATTTTAGATTGCACAAACAGTCCCCACATATTTCTATGGTGACTATCATTTGTAAGTTTTACCAACTTGGCCCTGGTAGCTAATACCATCTTCAGATGGCAATGGTAGCCTATGGGCTACTTTTGGCACAGTTTGCTGGGTGCGAGATCCATAGAGTCCTTCCCTCAATGTTGGCCCTTTCACATGCTTGGTCTGAGGACTGCGTATGTGCAGTACTGTGACTGGCCGCTGTTGTTAATCTTGCTCATTTTCATTGAATCTGGTGCAGTGGCTAATTAGTGTAGTAGAGGTTGTTTTTCAAAAACTGAACATCTGTGGAAGAAGGGTACTTGTCTGCCTAAAGTCAAAGATTGTAGAACTGTCCATGGGATGGGATATGTTTCATTTGCCTGCTGTCGGGATCCCAGCGGTCAGGATACCGATGCCGGAATCCTGACAGCCGGCAATGCTGCCAGCCGGAATACCGGTGCTACAGGGCTATTCCCACTCGTGGGTGTCCACAAGCCTGCAAGGAGGCTCTTTGCGCTCACCCCGCTGCCGGCATACTGGCGGCTGGAATGCCGGCTGTCAATATACTGACAGCAGCATCCCAGTAAATTATACTGAATCCCATGGGACAATAGCTGTACACATCAAATTATCTTCACTTTAGGCAAAAAAAAGAACCATTAGTGAGGAAAACACATAGAGTTTGCATAAAAATGACACCAGAAAGCATGTGAGAGACCCACATACTGAGTGAAGGAAGATTATGAGAACAACGGTTAGATTAGGATTTAGTTTGGCCCCTGTAGCTATTACCATCTTCAGATGGCATCAGTCATTGTAGCATATGGGCTACTTTTCGCACAATTTACTGGGAGAGGCATCCATAGGTCTGATGGCAGCGCATGTGCAGTAGAGCGACCGGCCCCACACTTTGCAGGGATGGGCTACTATGAGCGATATATCATTTCTAATTCCCATGATAAGCAGCGTTAGTGACAATAAGAAATCACAATTATCAGGTTTAAACCCCTGATAATTAATAATCATGCCATATAGTCTTAGTACTCACAGCTTCTGCCTTTGTTTTTCTACATGCTTTAGGGTTACAGTAGATCTTTGTAGAGCAGTGGGTGTCGCTACAGTGGGTGCAGGGGGTACAACTGCAATGGGGTCCAGAGGCTTAAGGGGCCCCAGGCAAAGTTTATATGGTTGTATACAAATTTCCCAGATTTGCCTACTAAGCTATTGGGCCCAGTCTGATTGGGGAGACATTCCATTTTTGGTGAGTGGTGTGCATAGTAGATGTTATAATGGTAAGGGGGCATTGTAACGCAGCATAATCTGGACTTGATACTGTAATGATGCAGAATTTGACCTGCTCATTGTAATCATGGGTGCCGACAGCTGTTCCAGGCCCGGGTACTCAGAGGAGGTGAGGCCAATGCAGGGAGGTGTGGCTGGCCCTCCTCCATAGGAAAGCCAGGTGAGGACGTGGAGGTGGCAGGAGTGTGCTGTGCTGGGGAGAGAGGCTGCCGCTGAAGCAGTGGCCGCTCTCTCCCAGCTCCAAGTGTGCTGTCTAAAACAGGAAATGGAGGGAAGCGGGACATGTCCCCCCCTCTCGGCGCCACTGACTTTAATGTAGTATAATATGAACTGGGGACACTGTATTGTTGCATAATATGAACTGGGGGCACTGTAATGTTGCATAATATGAACTGGGGGCACTGTAATGTTGCACAATTTAAACTTATGGCCCTACATAGTGCTATAATATAAACGGGCCACTGTAATGTGGCACAAAGGCAAAAATACAGCAGGCAATGCAAAGCAGTCGTTCTAGGTGCCAGCCCTGAAGGGGTACACTGACCATACTGACAGTTTCTGCTTTACAGTATGTGCCCCAGAGCAGGGGACATGTGCTACAGTCCTCCCTCTCCCTGTCTGGGTGCTGCTGGGGTGGTAGAATTGAAAGTGGATGGTGAATGTGATTTGTAGGAGGCAGGGCCCCTCCTACAGCAGCTGGCACCAGTGGGGAGAGACTTCCTCTTGAGTGCACACTCCCCCCACTCTAACATCCCCTCCTCCTCCCAGCTGTACAGGGGGGCACAGGCAGCCACACAGAGGGACCTTGTCCCCCTTAGCAGGGCCCTATAACAAGCCTGGGCCCAGGTAATTAGTACCCGCCTCATCTTGGTGACCCTGGAGAGAGTGTGAGTGTCTGGGTGCTGCTAGGATGGGATGTTGGTAGTTAATGATGCAAGTGGAGGGGGCTGCACCAACAACTTTCTCTCCTCCAGGCTCGTAGTATGAACTTACTCCCCTGATGTTGCATAATATGAAACGTGGACACTGCAATGTGGCATAATGTGTACTGGTGACAGTGGGCTGGGTGTGTCAAGCCTTGGAGAGAGATAAAGTGGAGTAGTTCCCAAAAACAACTAATAAGTGTCTAACTATCATTTCATAGACTGTGCTAGATAAATGACAGCTCATTGGTTGTTTTGAGCAACTTCTCTACTTTATCTCTCTGCAAGGCTTTTGGCAATTTGACATAATGTATAGTGGCAGCCCTCCAATGGGATATAATGTGAACTAGCCCACTACTATGGTTCACAAAATACACTAGGGTACTATTATGGAGCATATCATTAACTAGGGCACTATTATGGTTCAGAAAATGAACTGTGGCACTGTTATGGGGCATAAAATGAACAACTGCTGCAGAGAGCTGCCTTTCTAGTAGCACTGCAACAGGGGCCCCTTCAAATGTTTCTATGGGACCTGCAAAGTTCTATCTATGCAACTTTTTAAACATATGTTCTGGCTATTGCTGAATTTCATTGTTTTAATTAAATTAAATTTAATGTATTAAATTATTATCCTATGGTTTAGTCATCTGCCTGATAATTAAATCTTTGGGTACATTATGTTTGCTATATTTATTAAATTGCTTCTGAGTCTCAGTCATCAGTAACCTCCTACCATTGGTTTTCCTGTTGGGCTCCATGCTGCCTAATATGTCACTATTTAACAAGTTTTACCCTCATCTTAAATCCTAATTTGTCCAAACACTTATGTTTAAGCTTAACAAATGAAGAAGTAAGAGAACAGCATTATTTCAGTTATGAGAATGCATTCTTTAAATAAATAATTTTAACTTTATATATATATTTAAATGCTCTGTGTATGTTATATATGTGTGTGTTAGTGCACGTTTTTGTTTGTATGTTGTATTTATAGAGCTCTCAGCTTATAATCATGGAGGTTCTTCATATGAACAAAAGCCAAAAGTAGCACAAAACCAATGGCTGCTAGTTATCATATCAGATGTCAGCTACCATTATAATCCAAGTGTTCAATGGAATCTGGAACTATTGCAATATTTATGTAACTTTTCACTAAGCATTTACGGTGTGAGAAAAGTATATCAGCAGAGAGAAGAGCACATTGTATACCCACGGCATTGGACAAGTGAGTGTCTTCTGGTGATGGACCGGTTTCTGTCTTTGGTTACCTAGCTGTATGAGTATACCTAATGTCATAAAGCTAGACAACCGAACATATAAACCGATTCTTTCTTCTTCTGAAAAAAATGCAACCTACAAGAACCCCATCAAGCAAATGGAATTTGGTAAACAGGGTGTAATGAACTTAAGGGTCTATTTACAAAGCCATGCAGAGAGATAATGTGGAGACAGATAAAGTACCAGCCAATTAACTCCTAATTGCCATGTTATAGGCTGTGTTTGAAAAATGACAGTTAGGAGCTGATTAGTTGGTAGTTTATCTCTCTCCAGGGCTCAGTACATAGACCCCACAATTTTCAGTTGGCACAAATAGATTTGTGCGTGTATCTATGCATTAGGTAGATATAGGTCCATACATTAATTACATATACCATTTACGTTCCTTTAATGTAATTGGTATGTTATGTCAACATTACATTTGGTGATCTCTTGAAGTAAATATTGATCTTCCTCGTTACAAAGTCCTATACACAATTAATCATGCACAATTACTTGCGTGTTACAGGATACTTCACTACAGGTTGTGTCACACTGCTGGAAATATGTGCTCTCATTTTATTTAAAAAAAAAAACCAACAACAACAGAATGTTGTGCATGAGAGGTCATTGTGGCTATTGCAGTTATTTCCTTACAAGAATAAGGGGAAGATAAAGAGTAAAGGGCAGAAGTAAGCAGAAGATGCCTACGCATACAGCCACTTGCAACAAAAGTATCCAGCAATCTCTGATGTAGACTAAATACTTTGAGATGTATTATAACAATACAACTTCACTGAGCTTCGCATTGTATCATTTTCCTGTGCATCCCACTCCTGGAACTCCATACACCTGCAGTTAAATTGATTGAATAGGTACCATTAGGTCTTACAAAGAGGAGGCTAGCAATGTCCCTGCAACAAGAAACACATCTCAGTGATTTTTATTACCACCATCAGCTCTTGCACTTCTGCTTCTCTGTTATTATTGTGTTCTCAGTGTGGCAAACCTATTCTAAATTGGCAGTTGTTCCATAAACAAAGGGTCAAAAAGTTGCTGCATTTCTTTCAAAAAGCAAGCCTGTTTTTAAAAGTAAAATACACATTTTAAAAGTGTGCATCCGGGGATGTGACCAAGAATGAGATGCGTATAGCTCGGAATTGCCCATAGATGTGTACGCCATACTTGTCTACTCTCCAAGAGCCTGCAGGAGATACACTATTCTTTAGGTAGTCCCTCACACCCCGGGGTCACCAAGCAAGGGGAAAGGTCTAATGATGCAACTATATGTTAGGGGGTGGGGCATAATGACTGTTAGTGGGTGGGGCATAATGACGACTGCTAGTACAGCCCGCCCCCATCTCCGCCTACCTGTTTCTTCTCGCTGGGCTTAAGTATGGTGTACACTTAATTACAGGAAATGTTCAAAACTAAAAATTACATCTGAGTGCTACATCCAAGAACGCAGGATAGGCTCACCATCACGATCATCGGTTGCAACTGGCGATGGTACTAGGCCGCAGTCAGTCTGCGTAAACTGATGCTTTCTCAGATTAGGATCGGAACAACCGGGTCCAGCAAGTCTCGGCACACCTGCAAAATAAGGGCAACACCCCCCCACCCCCCACCCACCCCCGTTTTAAGAATGGTGCCGGTTGCCACCCCCCAAATGCCACAGCATGTCAATCATGTTGTGGCCAACAGGGGGCTGTGAGCAATATCTCAAGACACCTTCTGCACCAGCGCAGGATGGATCTTGCGCCTGTGCAGACCCACAAACATAGCATTTGTATGTAAACCTTTGAATCAGGCACTTATTGAAATGCAATGGAGACAAAGGGGTTTAATCACGAAGTAGTGAAAAGTATGGAGAAGTGAGCCAGTGGAGAAGTTGCCCATGGCAACCAATCAGCTGCTCTGTATCATTTTATAATAAGCAAATTATAAATGTTACTTCAATGCTGATTGGTTGCCATGAGAAACTTCTCCACTGGCTGACTTCTCCACACTTTTAATTGCTTCATGAATAGACTCCAAAATCAGTTGCCTGATTATAGGGAACATGTACTAAGCAGTGATAAAAGTGGAGAAGTGAGCCAGTGGAGAAGTTGCCCTTGGTAACCAATCAGCTGCTCTGTATGCTTTTATAGTATGTAAATTATAAATGTTACGTCAATGCTGATTGTTTGCCATGGGCAACTTCTACTGGCTCACTTCTCCACTTTTATCACTGCTTAGTACATGTCCCCCTAAGTCTTAATGCATTATGCTTCCGTATATGGACCTGTATGTTACATAATAACATATTAATTTCAGAAAGCTATGAAAAATAAATTATGGTAACATTTTTCATAGTATCAAGGTACTCTCTAGCCTTGAGAAGCTTCAATGGACATGAATCCACTAATCAAATAATTAAAGGGAAACATAATTGGTGGTATTTAAATGACATATTATGCCCAATCTCCTTTCTAAAGTGATCCCCGTGATCGCGCAAATCGCACCCATAGTAATCAGGTTTAGTGGCGTAAAGGGTTAGGGCATTTCGAAACCCCAGGGTAGCAATCTGTAATGATAATACCACACCCGTCAACAGAAACAGAACGGGTGTGGAAGGGGACGGAAAGAATTGAATACCGCCCAATGTATCTCAATATGATTTGTTGCTTAAAGTGTAAAGAGACAACATTTATTCCATATTGGAAAAATATGCTGTTGTTTATTTGTTTAGTTTTTTGTATGATGTACCTGCTATTTATAGCATTGGTGTCTGTACATTTGTTATATAATCTGGAGATGTCTGTTACAGCACCTTGGTTGTGCTTCCAGCAAAAGATATGCATGCTTATGATTACTCTGCTGCTAATAATAGATGTGCGGGCTTCACTTGTCGCAGCTACGATGGCTCTTTGCTCCTTATGGATAGGCCACCATTTTTTAAAAGTCATTGCCAAGGCAGATGGGAATGACATTGAAACTAATAAGCTTAAATAACTTCATTTAGCTCAATTTTCTCTCCTCTTTTCATGTTATCCATCCAGCTCTCAAAAAGGAGTAAATGAGAACATGCCAAATAAAATACCCTGACTAATGTATATTGATAAGGTGCACATTCAATGCCCACTTGAAGTCCCCATGCTTCCATGCCCAAACTTTTTGTATTATGAAATAATTTAAAGCTCACACATGGAATCACAAAATCTAAAATGTATAATATAATTAGTAGATTATTTGGCTTCTGTGAGCCAATGACAGAGAGATCAGACAAATGTAAAAAATAGGACAGTCTAAGTAGGAAAAAAAATACAGCAGAAAAACACCAGGGCATACTCAAACATGTCGCTACATCGAAAACGAAACCTACATAAAAGTAAAAATTTTTTCTAGTATATCATTTTAATTTAATATTAGATATGTGCTGGAACATTACGGACCTGATTTTGAGATGCACACAAAAGCGCATAAAGCAGCATCTATTGGTGGTCGCCGGTCTGCAACTTTATGCAAATGCCGCTACAAACTCATTCCCCAGGATGCATGTGTTCGGCCAAATGTTAAGTCCACTTTTAGAGTCTGTGCATGCTGTAATACTGATTGGTATGTCTTTAGATGCCACCTTCGGTCGCACAATTAAAACTTGCGTCAGCCCTAAGGCAGGTGCAGTTTTTCCATCTGAGTAAAGCCGCCAATGCCTGCAGTTGTGTGTCTGTGAATGCAGCTAAGTGCAATAACATGCCCACAACACTCCCATAATACACCCAGTGAGTGGACCATTTTTTCATGCACTACTAGCCGCCTCCCAGTCACCACCCATCATTTTTCTGCCACAATTCTGACACCATCTGGATAGATTGCAACACCTAAGTGACTACACTCTGTGCAACATATGCACTGTAGGGGTTTTCAGAATGTTTTGCAAATACGCAGTTGCAAATAATCTCTCAACTGCGTGAACATTTACATTACATGTGGCGCTGAACCAGGCCCTACATGTCACATGTTCACTTTAAACAAGGTAAGGTTAAAGCACAAGACAATACTGATGACCCTTTTCAATGATACATGTGATTGCATCTGCGCTGCAGCCACTGCAATAGTGGCCTATAGCTGACAGCAGCAATCTTGAGTTTTACATCCACCTAATTGCATAACACTAACAAAACATTAAAAACTGTTTTAAGAATTTGTGACCTTGCATCATAAAAATGAAAGAAATATTTGTGTTCCAGCTCTACAGACAGCAGCTGGGATTTAGAAATTTTTAACATGATTTACTTAAACAAAGTTGAGCTATTATACCAGTGGCAAACGCAGGATTTGCATGGGGGGGTTTCCAGAACTGGGTGGAGCCAATCACGGGGGTGGGGACTGAGGTGACCCAGTATATGCTGGGTCCGTAAAACTAGTGTGTGTGTGTGTGTGTGTGTGTGTGTGTATATATATATATACACATACACATATCTACACATATATATACCGTATATATACACACACATATATATATATATATATATATACATATATACTGTATATATATATATATATATATATATATATACACATACATATACATAGCATATTAAACATGCATACATATATATATATATATATATATATACATACAGTACACGTATATATACACATGTATATATATCACGTGTGTGTGTGTGTGTGTGTGTGTGTGTGTGTGTGTGTGTGTGTGTGTTTATATGTATGTATGTATGTATGTATATACATGTGTATATATGTATGCACATGGATTTATATGTACTATAATTAAAAGAAAGTAAACTTTTATTAAGCACTTACAACTTACAAGTGCCACCAGGAAGACGGCAGGCTGCAGAGGACGCTAGACAGCCATTAAAAGTACTCATGCAGAAAAAAAAAATATATATATTTTTTTTTTTGGTGGAGGGGGGTTTCTGGGTGCTCGGAACCCACCCCCCCCTGGGTGCGCCACTGTATACCATATGATAAGTGATATATGTCCCTTCTACATAAAAGTCAACCTAGTGCTCATTTTGTCATCAGCATCCCTGCACATTGCTTTATATATTATTCAGTTTCATGGGATCCCATTTAGCTTAGCAAAAATGGCACAGAAGCATAGACAAAATGAACATAACTGAGGTGAAATGATTGCTGGGTAATACAGCTCTCTCTTTCAGCCTAAATCTTCCCTTATCAGACACGACTGGAGCATCCTGCTTAACATAGCTGCCGGAGAAAGTATCATTAATTTTCTGCAGTTCATTATAACCAAATGTAATCTCCTGGCAACACCATCTGTCTGTAATAAGCAAGCTTTGTTTAAATCCCACTGGTGAGGCCAGTACAGTATATTCTTGCTAGTGCTACAGAGCACTGTATGCAGTGTAAACTGAGGTGGTCTTGTAATGGAGCAGCATGGAGAAGGGGAGGGTTGCAACACAATAAAGAACAACAGCTTTAACAAAAAAAACTCATTTGTTCGCTGAGATTGCCTAAATGAGTGATGTCTACATTAACGTTAGATATAATCAGGATTTTAATCATAATGTCTATTAGGATACATACACACTGATGTAGAAATACACTTGTGGGAGAGAAGGCATTTTGGCCTCACGTCAGAGGAGCTATGTTGCAGCATAGTACAATATAGCGCTTTCACAGGTGTTAAATGAGCATTCCTATACAATTCCATCATGTCTGACCAAGCATTAATCAGTGGCAATGTTGAGTTGTGAGGAACCAGCATGTGTACAGGTCCATATACCTACACTGGGGTATATTTACTGAGATTGTCGGGATTTGGTGGGAGATTAAACACGAATGACATCGGTAGTGTGAATTAGCAACTTTTGGGTTTTTTTACGTCTCATTTACTATACTGTTGTATTCTGCATTTTCATTTTTTTCCATGTCGATGTCATTCGTAACGTCAGGCAGTGTTTTACGAGAGTGATTAGTAAAACACTGCCTGACAAAACACAATGAATCCCGGCCGGATCTGTGAGATCCGTGCAGGGCTTCATTGTGTATATTATGAGAAGTGAAGAAGGAGTTAAAAATCATAACAAATTTTGCGTGGGGTTCACCCTCCTAAGCATAACCAGCCTCTGGCTCTTTGAGCTGGTCCTGGTTGTAAAAATACAGGGGGAAAACTGACTGGGGTTCCCCCATATGTAAACAAACAGCACCGGGCTCTGCGCCTGGTCCTGATGCAAAAAATACGGGGGACAAAAAACGTAGGGGTCCCCCATATTTTTAACACCAGCATCGGGCTCCACTAGTCAGAGAGATAATGCCACAGCCGGGGGACACTTTTATATTGGTCCCTGGCATTAAATCTCCAACTAGTCACCCCTGGCCGTGTACCCTGGAGGAGTGGGGACCCCTTAAATCAAGGGGTCCCCCCCTCCAGCCACCCAAGGACCAGGGGTGAAGCCTTTTGTGTAAAAAGAAAGAATATTGTTTTTAGTAGCAGAACTAAAAGTCCCAGCAAGCCTTCTCCGCAAGCTGGTACTTGGAGAACCACAAGTACCAGCATGCAGGGGGGAAATGGGCTCGCTGGTACCTGTAGTTCTACTACAAAAAAAATACCCAAATAAAAACAAAACACACACACCGTGACGGTAAAACTTTAATGTACATACATGCACACTTACATACATACATACTTACCTATGTTGATCCGAAGCACTCGGTCCTCTTGTCCAGTAGAATCCAGGGGTACCTGTAAATAAAATTATACTTACAAAGAATCCGGTGTAGATTGGTCCTCTTCTTAAAAGTTATAATCCAGGGACTTGGCAAAAAAACAAACCACTCACCCGACCAACGAACTGAAAGGGGATCCATGTTTACACATGGATCCCCTTTCCCCAAATGTCAGGACCCCCCGTGACTCCTGTCAAAGAGGGTCCCATCAGCCAATCAGGGAGCACCACGTCATGGCACTCTCCTCATTGGCTGTGCACTCCTGCACTGTCAGTCAGGTGGAGCACTGTGGATACAATGTAGCGTAGCGGCGCTACATTATATCCAATGGTGGGAACTTTGCGGTCTGCGGTAGTCCGCGGTAGACCACGAGGTTAAGTGGGGTCACTCTTGCACTCAATATGTTGCTGAATTACAGTCCCAGCATTGTCCCCTGGTTAATGCACATATCTGAAATTGAAGGTCAACAAGGAACACTTTTGTAGGGATGGTATCTGGATCCTGGCACTTGGAATGCCAGCGGTCAGAAAAACAACAGTGGCATCCCGACGTGCAAAATTCTGACTCTGCTAGGTATTTTAAGCCTAACCCTCCCTGCTTATGGTTTAATCCTAACCCTCCCTCACCACAGTCTATCCCTCCCTCTGGTGCATAAAACTAACACGCCCCCATGTGCAACCCCGGCATACTTACAATTGGGATGCGGAAAGTCGGGATTCCAGCACAGGCATTGTGATTGATGTTGACGGCCTGCTGACCAGTGTCGGGATTCCGGCGTCAGGATTCCAACTGCTGGCATACCAAATGCTGTTATGCTAACCAGATCCCCTTTTGTATATGTGAAAGACTAGTGAAAAAGGGTGTGTAGTCTTCGGGTGGTATTCAAATTATATATCACGCCCAATCTCCTTTTTAAAATGATCCCCGTTATCGTGCATATCGCACTCTTAGTAATCAGGTTCTGCTACGTAAAGGGTTGGGTGCCCTCGCTACAGCGGCGGTAGTGATCTGAAATGATTATACCATGCCTGTTATCAGCAACAGAACAGGTGTGGAAGGGGGTGAAAAGAATTGAATACCGCCCTTTATGTCAACTTTCAGAGTTTCAATAACAGACTGTCTACATGGTCTGAATGTCAACATTCACATTCTTGAGACGTTATATCGACAGTAAACATGTCAACATGGACATAATATCAACATGGTCATTCTGTTGATTGTCACAATGTCAACATTATATTTAGGGTTAGGATTAGGGTTAGGCTGCTACAGGTTGAGTATCCCTTATCCAAAATACCTGGGACCAGAAGTATTTTGGATATCGGATTTTTCCGTATTTTGGAATAATTGCATACCATCAGTGCTTAACATGGTCCTAGAGAGATGGTGGAACTCACCCCCCTCCCCACGGTGCCCAAGTAATAAAGGTATTGCCTACGGCGTGCGCCGCAAAAAAGGGGCGTGGTCTCCAAAAGAATGGGGCATGGTCACACAATAGTAATGATGCCCACAGTAGTAGCACCCCGTAATACACATAATGCCCACCACAGCAGCGCTTCTTATACAATGCCCACAGTAGTAGTGCTCCTTATGCAATGTCCACTATACTGGTAGTGCCCACAGTGGTAGTGCCCCTTATATAGACCCCATAGTAGTGGTGCCCCTTATGCAATGCCCGCAATAGTAGTGCCCTTTATGTCCCCAGGAGTGATGCCCCTTATGAAGTGCCCCCTTTACAATGCCCTCATTAGTAGGGCCCCCAGTAGTAATCAGTGGCGTAAGTTCGTCACAGTGGCCCGGAGGCAAGATAAATATTGGTGCCCCCCTATTTCCTATATTAAGATAAATATATGTATGTATGTGTGTATATATGTGTGTGTGTGTGTGTGTGTGTGTGTGTGTGTGTGTGTGTGTGTGTGTGTGTGTGTGTGTGTGTGTGTGTGTGTGTGTGTGTGGAGTGTTCTGAAAAAATATTATATACTGTATTTAAACATTTAATTGTCTTTTATTTTAAATCACACATTTCTTAGCAGTCATACCCAGGATTAGAACCCATGACCTGTTACACTAATAGCAGACACTTTACTGATGGAGCTATTTGCTCCTGTAGAGGGAGCATGAGAATTCTAACTATATGAAGTTACGTGTAATTGTTAGAGAAGTATCTTCATGTAGTTAAAATTCTCATATTTCCTATACAGGAGCAAACAGCTTCATCAGTAAGGTGTCTGCTTCCAGTGTAATAGGTCGTGGTTTCTAATCCTGGGTGTGATACCTGTAAAATGTGTATATTCAGTATAATAAAGAGGGTGTGATTTGTAAGGTGCAGGGACCAGTGAGGAAGTCGGCCACTGAAAATACAGCTATCAATTAACTTAATTCGGTGGTGTCACAGAATGGGAGGAGAGGTGCCCCCTTCAGAGCAGGAGCCTGGCGGCAGATGACTCTGTTGCCTCCCAGAGTTCTGCCTCTGGTAGTAATGCCCTTAATGGTAATGCCCCTGTCTAGTATTGCCCCCAGTAGTAATGTTGCCTGTAGTAATGCCCCCAGTCGTTTAGCACCCTAGTAGTTATGCCCCCCAGTAGTAATGCCCCCGCAGTTATGACCCCAGTAGTTTAGCCTCCCAGGGGTAATTCCCCCAGTAGTTTGCCTGCTTGTAGTTTAGCCGCCAGTAGTAATGCCCCATTGTAGTTTAGTCCCTGTAGTTATGCCTCCAGTAGTTTAGCCCCTGTAGTTATGCCCCCCTTGTAGTTTAGCCCCCAGTAGTAATGCCCCCAGTAGTTTGGCCCCTGTAGTTATGCCCCCTGTAGTTTAGCCCCCCCTGTAGTTTAGCCCCCAAGTAGTAATGCCCCTGTAATTACGCCGCCAGTAGTAATGCCCTCCTGTAGTTTGCCCCCAGTAGTAAGCCCCTTTGTAGTTTGTCCCCAGTAGTTTACCCCCTTGTAGCTTACCCCAAGTAGTTTACCCCCACTAATAATCTCCCCCAATAGTTTGCCCCCAGTAGATGCCCCCCAGTAATAATGTACCCCAGTAGTTTGCCCCCAGTAGCTGCCCCCAGTAGTAATGCCCCCCAGGAGTTTGCCCCCAATAGATGACCCCCCAATAGATGCCCCCCCAGTAATAATAGTATCTAAGGTTGAAAAAAGACAATTGGCCATCGGGTTCAACCTATTTGTGGTCTCCTATGCACGATTATTTTGTATAAAATTTTGACTGAAGTTGCTGACTGCCGTTCCGATTAGCCCCTCTATTTTATAATAACCATAGTGCGTGACTATGCCCCGTAACCCTGGATATCCTTATCCATTAGGAATTTATCTAACCCATTCTTAAAGGTGTTGACTGAGTTGGCCATTACAATTCCCTCAGGCAGGGAATTCCAAACACGTATCGTCCTTACCGTAAAAAAGCCTTTACGCCGTATTGTGTGGAATCTCCTCTCCTCTAACCTGAGCGAGTGTCCACGAGTTCTCTGTGTTGATCTAACCAAAAACAGGTCCTGCGCAAGATCTGTATATTGTCCCCTTATATATTTGTAAATGTTGATTTTCCAGTGTAAACATGCCTAGTCTTGCAAGCCTTTCCTCGTATTCCAGCGTCTCCATACCCTTAATTAGTTTGGTCGCCCGCCTCTGAACCTTTTCTAGCTCCAGGATATCCTTTTTGTAGTAAGGTGCCCAGAATTGTACACAGTATTCAAGGTGTGGCTCACAAGTGATTTATATAACGGGAGTATAATACTCTCGTCCCTAGCATCAATTCCCCGTTTTATGCATGCTAATATCTTATTAGCCTTCTTTGCTGCAGTCCTACTTTGGGTACTACTGCTTAGTTTGCTATCTATGAGGACACCTAAGTCCTTTTCCAGTACAGAATCCCCTAATTTTACCCCATTTAGTAGGTAGGTGTTATTTTTGTTCTTGTTACCACAGTGCATTACCTTACACTTGTCTGTATTGAAGCGCATTCTCCATTTCGCTGCCCAAGCTTCTAATTTAACTAAGTCATTCTGAAGCGACTCAGCATCCCCCTCCCCATTTATAACTTTACACAATTTGGTATCATCTGCAAAAATTTACACCATGCTCTCTAGACCTTCTGTTAGGTCGTTAATGAAAATATTGAACAATAGCGGTCCTAATACTGAGCCTTGCGGCACACCACTTAGCACTTCAGTCCAAGTTGAAAAAATAAGATTTTACTCACCGGTAAATCTATTTCTCGAAGTCCGTAGTGGATGCTGGGACTCCGTAAGGACCATGGGGAATAGCGGCTCCGCAGGAGACTGGGCACAACTAAAGAAAGCTTTAGGACTACCTGGTGTGCACTGGCTCCTCCCACTATGACCCTCCTCCAGACCTCAGTTAGGATACTGTGCCCGGAAGAGCTGACACAATAAGGAAGGATTTTGAATCCCGGGTAAGACTCATACCAGCCACACCAATCACACCGTATAACTCGTGATACTATACCCAGTTAACAGTATGAAATATAACTGAGCCTCTCAACAGATGGCTCAACAATAACCCTTTAGTTAGGCAATAACTATAAACAAGTATTGCAGACAATCCGCACTTGGGATGGGCGCCCAGCATCCACTACGGACTATGAGAAATAGATTTACCGGTGAGTAAAATCTTATTTTCTCTGACGTCCTAAGTGGATGCTGGGACTCCGTAAGGACCATGGGGATTATACCAAAGCTCCCAAACGGGTGGGAGAGTGCAGATGACTCTGCAGCACCGAATGGGTAAACTCTAGGTCCTCCTCAGCCAGGGTGCCAAACTTGTAGAATTTAACAAATATGTTTGACCCCGACCAAGTAGCTGCTCGGCAAAGTTGTAGAGCCGAGACCCCTCGGGCAGCCGCCCAAGAAGATCCCACTTTCCTCGTGGAATGGGCTTTCACTGATTTAGGATGCGGCAGTCCAGCCGCAGAATGTGCAAACTGAATCGTGCTACAGATCCAGCGAGCAATAGTCTGCTTAGAAGCAGGAGCACCCAGCTTGTTGGGTGCATACAGGATAAATAGCGAGTCAGTTTTCCTGACTCCAGCCGTCCTGGAAACATATACTTTTCAGGGCCCTGACTACGTCCAGTAACTTGGAATCCTCCAAGTCCCAAGTAGCCGCAGGCACCACAATAGGTTGGTTCACATGAAAAACTGATACCACCTTAGGAAAGAATTGGGAACGAGTCCTCAATTCCGCCTTATCCATATAAAAAATCAGATAAGGCTTTTGTATGACAAAGCCGCCAATTCTGATACACGCCTGGCCGACGCCAAGGCCAACAGCATGACCACTTTCCACGTGAGGTATTGTAGCTCCACGGATTTAAGTGGCTCAACCCAATGCGACTTCAGGAAATCCAACACCACGTTGAGATCCCACGGTGCCACTGGCGGCACAAACGGGGGCTGACTATGCAGCACTCCCTTAACAAAAGTCTGAACTTCAGGCAGTGAAGCCAGTTCTATTTTGGAAGAAAATCGATAGAGCCGAAATCTGGACCTTAATGGAACCTAATTTTAGGCCCATAGTCACCCTGACTGTAGGAAGTGCAGAAATCGACCTAGCTGAAATTCCTCCTTTGGGGCCTTCCTGGCCTCACAGCACGCAACATATTTCCGCCATATGCGGTGATAATGGTTTGCGTTCACTTCTTTCCTAGCTTTAATTAGCGTAGGGATAACTTCCTCCGGAATGCCCTTTTCCTTCAGGATCCGGTGTTCAACCGCCATGCCGTCAAACGCAGCCGCGGTACGTCTTGGAACAGACAGGCCCCCTGCTGCAGCAGGTCCTGTCTGAGCGGCAGAGGCCATGGGTCCTCTGACATCATTTGTTGGAGTTCTGGGTACCAAGCTCTTCTTGGCCAATCTGGAACAATGAGTATAGTTCTTACTCCTCTCCTTCTTATTATTCTCATTACCCTGGGTAAGAGAGGCAGAGAAGGGAACACATACACCGACTGGTACACCCACGGTGTTACCAGAGCATCTACAGCTATCGCCTGAGGGTCCCTTGTGTCACAACTGAGGGCCTGAGCTGACGGGAGGCAGCCTCAGTTGTAGGGGCTGAGATGTACCGGAACCTGGGAGGTTGTATCAGACCCCTGGACATGTAAGTAACATGAATAATAACTGCCCGAAGGCGTGACCACGACAACTTAGATAAAAGTCAATGATGTTTATTATGACAACTCCGCAACACAGCAGCAGTAAAAGAAAACGTAAAAGTCAGCAAATAATAAATACAGTTCCTGGGTACTACAGGATGGCAGGAGCCACAGGGCACTGGTAGTGTGAGATAGTTCTTATGATCTTCTAGATGGAAAGTCCTTACCAGGCCCGACTGTAGCAATGGAGATAACCCAGGATTGTGCCAGCTGGTGTTCCAGGAAAAGCTGGGTTGCTGAAGGTAAAACAGCTGCTGTGGATACTGGCTGGAACCAGACTGTTGTTAGCACGGAGTGGATACTGGCTGGAACCAGTTAAATAATAAATGAACTTGGGAGCGATGAAATATGAACTGAAATGTAGAACTTGAGAGCGGAGAAATAATAATACCGGTGGAGAGTGGTAAAGTGTAGAAAGGACACCGGCTCTTTAAGGGAAGCTGTACTCTGCTGGAAGCTGAGCTGGAAGCAGGTAATGTTGTAGCTGGAAACAGATGAATCCACAATGGATTGGAGAGTCAGGCTACACCGCAGGTGGAATGCTGGTGCGGGTCTCTATGGTGGAAGTCTTGAGACAGGAGCTGGAACCTGGAAGACAATCACAGGAGAGAGACAAACAGGAACTAGGTTTGACAACCAAAGCACTGACGCCTTCCTTGCTCAGGCACAGTGTATTTATACCTGCAGCAAGGAAGGGATTGGCTAGGCAATTATGCAGATTAACAATACTGACAACAGATTGGAGGAAATGATCAGCTGACAGAATCCAAGATGGCTGCGCCCATGCAGACACTTGGAGGGAAGTTTGGTTTGTAATCCATGTGGTAATGAAAACAGTAATGGCGGCGCCGGCCACTGAAGACAGGAGACGCCAGGCTGACAAGTGCACATCCAACCACGCGGACACAGCGGAGGCCGCGGCTGACGTAATCGCCACTCTGACACTCTGCATGCAGAAGCTCAGGGACGGCGGCGGAGGCCGCGGGAGACGCCATGCCAGATGTAATAAGGCGTTACTGTGACAGCGTCTCAGAGAGACAGGAGAGGATGCAGGAATGTGAACATTAGGATAACAGATGGGATCCGGTCCTGGAGCGCTGAGCCAGCCTTAGGAGGCATCTGATGGGTAAGAAATGGCGTCCAGATACCCGGATCGTGACAGCACCCCCCCCTTTAGGAGTGGCCCCAGGACACTTCTTTGGCTTTTGAGGAAACTTGGAATGGAATCTCCGGACCAAGGCAGGAGCATGGACATCAGAAGCATTGGTCCATGAACGTTCCTCGGGACCATAACCCTTCCAGTCAATAAGATATTGTAGTTGACCGTAACGGTGACGTGAGTCCAGGATCTTGGCCACTTCATACTCAACGCCTCGTTGAGTTTGGACTTTCGGAGTTGGAGGAAGTGAGGAATGAAACCGATTCAAGATCAGCGGTTTCAACAGGGAAACATGGAATGTCCTGGGTATTTTTAAGAAGGGAGGCAACTGGAGTCTGTAAGCAACAGGATTGATGACTTGTTCAATCTTGAAAGGACCGATATAGCGAGGTGCAAACTTCATACTGGGAACTCTTAACCTCAAATTCTTCGTGGATAACCATACCCGATCACCCACCTTGAGAGCAGGAACTGCTCGACGCTTCTTATCCGCAAACTTCTTGTACCTGAACGATGCCTTGAGCAGAGCTGATCGTACGCTCTTCCAGATATTGGCAAACTGATGCAAGGTGATATCCACTGCGGGAACAGAAGTTGCTGGAAGCGGTTGGAACTCAGGAACTTTAGGGTGGAATCCAAAGTTAGTGAAGAATGGTGTTGAAGCAGATGAAGAATGATACTGGTTGTTATGACAGAACTCGGCCCAGGGAAGTAATTGAACCCAGTCATCTTGAGAGGAGGACACATAGATGCGGAGGAAGGCCTCCAAGTCCTGATTCACCCTCTCGGTTTGACCATTGGTCTGAGGATGGTAAGCCGTGGAAAACTTTAGCTTGACTTGGAGGACTTGACATAAACTTCGCCAGAATTTGGCTGTGAATTGAACTCCTCGATCTGAGATAATTTCTTCAGGAAGACCGTGGAGTCGGAAGATCTCTTGTATGAATACTTGAGCCAACTTGGAAGCTGACGGAAGACCGGTGAGAGGAATGAAGTGTGCCATCTTGGTGAACCGGTCAACTACCACCCAGATGGTATTGAACTTGTTGCACATGGGTAAGTCTGTAATGAAATCCATCGACAAGTGGGTCCATGGTCGACGGGGAACGGATAGTGGAACCAGTTGCCCCGCAGGCGACTGGCGGGATACTTTATGTTGGGCACACTTTGGGCAAGATGCAATAAACTCCAAGACGTCCTTTTTCAGAGTTGGCCACCAATAGGACCTAGAGATAAACTCCAGGGTTTTTTGGATACCTGTATGTCCGGCAAAACGGGAAGCATGGGCCCAATGCATGAGCTTCTTCCTTAGCATCGGCTTCACAAAACTTTTCCCTGATGGGGGCGTAGAGTCCATCCCTACCGTGGAGAATGCCAACGGATTTATAATAGGATGCTTGTCTGAAGACTCTGACTCATTTTCTTGCTCCCATGAGCGGGAAAGGGCATCGGCCTTGCGATTCTGAGAGCCCGGACAGAACTGGAGTTTAAAGTTGAACCTGGAAAAGAAAAGTGCCCATCTGGCCTGACGAGGGTTGAGACATTGTGCGCCCTTCAGGTATAAAAGGTTCTTGTGGTCTGTAAGTATGGTGATTAAATGAGAAGCTCCCTCCAACAGATACCTCCACTCTTCTAGAGCGAGCTTGATGGCTAGCAACTCCTGGTCGCCAATGGCATAGTTGCGCTCAGCTGGGGAGAACTTCCGGGAGAAGAAACTGCAAGGATGTAAATGGCCATCTTTAGCCCTCTGAGATAACACCGCTCCTACTCCAACGGAGGAGGCATCCACCTCTAGGATGAAAGGAGAGTCGATGTCAGGCTGTTTCAGGACAGGCGCAGAGATGAACCTCTGTTTTAAAAGATGAAAAGCTTGCATGGCTTCTTCAGACCACTTGGACGGGTTAGCACCCTTCTTGGTGAAAGCAGTAATAGGCGCCACAATGGTGGAAAAGTCTCGTATAAACTTTCGGTAATAATTGGCGAACCCTAAGAACCTCTGGACCCCTTTGAGGGTTAAGGGTACCGGCCAATTCTGAATTGCTTGTAGTTTCTCAGGATCCATCTCTAGTCCGGAACCGGACACAATGTACCCTAGAAACGGAATGGACTTGACTTCAAAGACGCATTTTTCTAATTTGCAATAGAGATGATTGACACGGAGACGGGACAGAACCTCTTTAACCCAAAAACGATGTTCCTCTAAATCGTTGGCAAAAATGAGGATATCGTCTAGATAGACCACGACATGACGGTATAGAATGTCTCTGAAAATCTCATTGACAAAATGCTGGAAGACAGCTGGAGCATTGCTCAATCCGAAGGGCATGACGAGGTACTCATAATGTCCGTCACGGGTGTTAAAGGCGGTCTTCCACTCGTCACCCTCACGGATCCGGATGAGATTGTATGCACCTCGCAAGTCCAGCTTTGTAAAGATGGTAGCTCCGCTAACTCTGTCAAAGAGCTCAGTAATCAGGGGTAAAGGATAACGGTTCTTGATGGTAATGTCGTTCAAACCTCTGTAGTCGATGCACGGCCGCAGACCACCATCTTTCTTTTTTACAAAAAAGAAGCCTGCGCCGGCTGGGGAAGAAGAAGGTCGAATGAACCCCTTTGCTAGGTTCTCTTTAATGTATTCCTCCATAGAATGCGTCTCAGGCAGAGACAACGGATAAGTTCGGCCTCGAGGTGGAACCTTCCCTGGAACGAGATCAATCGGGCAGTCCCATTCTCTATGAGGAGGAAGGATATCAGCAGAAGCTTTACTGAACACATCCGTGAAATCTTGATATGGAGGAGGTGGAACATCAGACGACCTGGGGGAGGAAGAACAGACAGGCAATACTTTAAACAAACATGTATCTGCACAGGAGGAACCCCATGCCAGGATTTGCGTAGTCGTCCAATCAATTGTAGGATTGTGAAGACGGAGCCATGGAAGGCCCAGGACCACAGGATGTGTGGCTCTTGGAATCACTAAAAGTGAAATAAGTTCGGAATGAAGAACTCCCACTCTCAGACGAACTGGTAGAGTCCTTAGAGCAATAACAGTATCAAAAATTTTACTGCCATCCACGGCAGTTAAGGAAAAGGAGGAAGGAAGTCTCTCGGTGGGTAGGGACCACCGTTTAACATAGGCTTCAGTAATAAAGTTCCCAGCTGCTCCGGAATCAAGGAGAGCAATGACGTTCCGATAACGTTGAGCAACTTGAAGCGAGACTGGGAGATTACAATCATGAGGAGATGGAGAGGAGATCATTACTCCTAGCCGGCCCTCTCCTGGGCGAGCTAGGGTTTGGAGTTTTCCCAGACGTTCGGGACAGGCATTGATGGTGTGAGACGGAGCTGCACAGTAAAGACAAAGAGACTCAGAGAGACGTCTTCGGCGCTCAGCAGGAGTTAAACGGGAACGGCCAATTTGCATGGGCTCATCTTTAGATGGTGACAGTTGACGAGGAGGAGGAGCAGAAGATTTTGGAGCAGATGATCTTCCACGCTCAGTTGCTCTCTCTCTGAAACGTAAATCAACTTTCGTGCAGAGTGAGATTAGCTCATCTAACTTAGAAGGTAAGTCTCTGGTAGCTAACTCATCTTTAATAAGCTCAGATAAGCCATGCCAGAATGCAGCATACAGGGCCTCGTCGTTCCATGCCAGTTCGGATGCCAGGATCTGGAACTGTATCAGATATTGTCCTACAGTACGTGACCCCTGGCGTAAACGGAGAATCTCGGATGAAGCTGAGGTTACCCGGCCTGGCTCGTCGAAGATGCGCCTGAATGTTGACACGAATGCAGTGTAAGAAGATAGCAGGGTGTCGGACCTCTCCCATAACGGTGATGCCCAGTCAAGGGCGGAGCCACTGAGAAGAGAGATGATGTAGGCAATTTTTGTACGGTCACTGGGAAAATTGCCAGGTTGTAGCTCAAACTGAATCTCACACTGGTTGAGAAATCCCCTGCAGAATCTTGGAGATCCGTCAAATTTTGCTGGCGTTGGAAGATGAAGACGTGGAGCAGAAATGGGTAAGGTGGGTGGGGTTATAGCTGGAGTCACTGTGGTTGACGCACCAGATGCGCCTGATCCACGGAGAGTTGTCTGAATCCCATCCAGCCGAGTAGAGAGATCCTGGAGACAGCGGATGATGTGGCCCTGTGCAGCCTCCTGATGTTCTAGTCGGGCTGCCAGTTCTTGCATCGGCCTGGCCGCTTGATCCTGGTCTCCGGCTGGATTCATTAGGTCAGTGCTTACTGTCACAACTGAGGGCCTGAGCTGACGGGAGGCAGCCTCAGTTGTAGGGGCTGAGATGTACCGGAACCTGGGAGGTTGTATCAGACCCCTGGACATGTAAGTAACATGAATAATAACTGCCCGAAGGCGTGACCACGACAACTTGGATAAAAGTCAATGATGTTTATTATGACAACTCCGCAACACAGCAGCAGTAAAAGAAAACGTAAAAGTCAGCAAATAATAAATACAGTTCCTGGGTACTACAGGATGGCAGGAGCCACAGGGCACTGGTAGTGTGAGATAGTTCTTATGATCTTCTAGATGGAAAGTCCTTACCAGGCCCGACTGTAGCAATGGAGATAACCCAGGATTGTGCCAGCTGGTGTTCCAGGAAAAGCTGGGTTGCTGAAGGTAAAACAGCTGCTGTGGATACTGGCTGGAACCAGACTGTTGTTAGCACGGAGTGGATACTGGCTGGAACCAGTTAAATAATAAATGAACTTGGGAGCGATGAAATATGAACTGAAATGTAGAACTTGAGAGCGGAGAAATAATAATACCGGTGGAGAGTGGTAAAGTGTAGAAAGGACACCGGCCCTTTAAGGGAAGCTGTACTCTGCTGGAAGCAGGTAATGTTGTAGCTGGAAACAGATGAATCCACAATGGATTGGAGAGTCAGGCTACACCGCAGGTGGAATGCTGGTGCGGGTCTCTATGGTGGAAGTCTTGAGACAGGAGCTGGAACCTGGAAGACAATCACAGGAGAGAGACAAACAGGAACTAGGTTTGACAACCAAAGCACTGACGCCTTCCTTGCTCAGGCACAGTGTATTTATACCTGCAGCAAGGAAGGGATTGGCTAGGCAATTATGCAGATTAACAATACTGACAACAGATTGGAGGAAATGATCAGCTGACAGAATCCAAGATGGCTGCGCCCATGCAGACACTTGGAGGGAAGTTTGGTTTGTAATCCATGTGGTAATGAAAACAGTAATGGCGGCGCCGGCCACTGAAGACAGGAGACGCCAGGCTGACAAGTGCACATCCAACCACGCGGACACAGCGGAGGCCGCGGCTGACGTAATCGCCACTCTGACACTCTGCATGCAGAAGCTCAGGGACGGCGGCGGAGGCCGCGGGAGATGCCATGCCAGATGTAATAAGGCGTTACTGTGACAGCGTGGAAGTTTCTTCCCTGTGTGATTGCCCCCCAGCCTTGAAGGCTGGCATCCGTGGTCACCAGGACCCAGTCCTGTATGCCGAATCTGCGGCCCCCTATAAGATGAGCACTCTGCAGCCACTACAACAGCGACACCCTGGCCCTTGGAGACAGGGTTATCCGCCGATGCATCTGAAGATGCGACCCGGACCACTTGTCCAACAGATCCCACTGGAAGATCCTTGCATGGAATTTCTTCGTAAGAAGCTACCATCTTTCCCAGGGCTCGCGTGCATTGATGCACCGACACCTGTATTTGTATTAGGAGGTCTCTGTCTAGAGACGACAACTCCTAGGACTTCTCCTCCGGGAGAAACCCTTTTTTTTCTGTTCTGTGTCCAGAACCATACCCAGGAACAGTAGACGCGTCGTAGGAACCAGCTGCGACTTTGGAATATTCAGAATCCAGCCGTGCTGTTGTAGCACTTCCCGAGATAGTGCTACTCCGACGAACAACTGCTCCCTGGACCTCGCCTTTATAAGGAGATCGTCCAAGCATGGGATAATTATTTCGGCCATTACCTTGGTAAATACCCTCGGTGCCGGGGACAGACCAACGGCAACGTCTGGAATTGGTAATGACCATCCTGTACCACAATTTTGAGGTACTCCTGGTGAAGCGGGTAAATAGGGACATGCAGGTAAGCATCCTTGATGTCCAGTGATACCATGAAATTCTCCAGGCTTGCAGTAATCGCCCGGAGCGATTCCATTTTGAACTTGAACCTTCGTATATAAGTGTTCAAGGATTTCAATTTTAGAATGGGTCTCACCGAACCGTCTGGTTTCGGTACCACAACATTTTGGAATAGTAACCCCGGCCTTGTTGAAGGAGGGGTACCTTGATTTCACCTGCTGGAAGTACAGCTTGTGAATTGCCGCCAGTACTACCTCCCTTTCTCCGAGGGCAGCAGGCAAGGCTGATGTGAGGTAACGGCGAGGGGGAGTCGCCTCGAACTCCAGCCTGTATCCCTGTGATACTACTTGCAGAACCTAGGGATCCACCTGTGGGCAAGCCCACTGGTCCCTGAAGTTCCCGAGACGCGCCCCCACCGCACCTGTCTCCACCTGTGGAGCCGCAGCGTCATGCGGTGGACTCAGAGGAAGCGGGGGAAGATTTTTGATCCTGGGAACTGGCTGTCTGGTGCAGCTTTTTTCCTTCTTCCCTTGTCTCTGTGCAGAAAGGAAGCGCCTTTGACCCGCTTGCTTTTCTGAAGCCGAAAGGACTGTACCTGAAAATACGGTGCTTTCTTAGGCTGTGAGGAAACCTGAGGTAAAAAAATTTCTTCCCAGCTGTTGCTGTGGATACGAGGTCCCAGAGACCATCCCCAAACAATTCCTCACCCTTATAAGGCAGAATCTCCATGTGCCTTTTAAACGCAGCATCACCTGTCCACTGCCGGGTCTCTAATACCCTCCTGGCAGAATGGACATTGCATTAATTCTGGATGCCAGCCGGCAAATATCCCTCTGTGCATCCTTCATATATAAGACGACGTCTTTAAAATGCTCTATGTTAGCAAAATATTTTCCTGTCTAGGGTATTAATATTATCTGACAGGGTATCAGACCACGCTGCAGCAGCACTATTTATGCTGAGGCAAATGCAGGTCTCAGTATAGTACCTGAGTGTGTATATACAGACTTCAGGATAGTCTCCTGCTTTTTATCAGCAGGCTCCTTCAAAGTGGCCGTATCCCAAGACGGCAGTGCCACCTTTTTTGACAAACGTGTGAGCGCCTTATCCACCCTAGGGGATATCTCCCAACGTGACCTATCCTCTGGCGGGAAAGGGTACGCCAGCAGTAACTTTTTAGAAATTACCATTTTCTTATCGGGGGAACCCACGCTCTTTACACACTTCATTCACTCATCTGATGGGGGAACAAAACACTGGCTGCTTTTTCTCCCCAAACATAAAAACCCTTTTATGTGGTACTTGGGTTCATGTCAGAATGTGTAACACATTTTTTATTGCCGAGATCATGCAACGGATGTTCCTAGTGGATTGTGTATATGTTTCAACCTCGTCGACACTGGAGTCAGACTCCGTGCCGACATCTGTGTCTGCCATCTGAGGTAACGGGCGTTTTTTGAGCCCCTGATGGCCTTTGAGACGCCTGGGCAGGCGCGGGCTGAGAAGCCGGCTGTCCCACAGCGGTTACGTCATCCAGCCTTTTATGTAAGGAGTTGACATTGTCGGTTAATACCTTCCACCTATCCATCCACACTGGTGTCGGCCCCACAGGGGGCGACATCCCATTTATCGGCCTCTGCTCCGCCTCCACGTAACCTTCCTCATCCAACATGTCGACACAGCCGTACCGACACACCGCACACACACAGGGAATGCTCTGACTGAGGACAGGACCCCACAAAGTCCTTTGGGGAGACAGAGAGAGAGTATGCCAGCACACACCAGAGCGCTATATAATGCAGGGATTAACACTATAACTGAGTGATTTTTCCCCCAATAGCTGCTTGTATACACATATTGCGCCTAAATTTAGTGCCCCTCCCCTCTCTTTTTATCCCTTTGAGCCTGAAAACTACAGGGGAGAGCCTGGGGAGCTGTCTTCCAGCTGCACTGTGAAGAAAAAATGGCGCCAGTGTGCTGAGGGAGATAGCCCCGCCCCTTTTTCGGCTGACTTTTCTCCCGCTTTTTTCATGGATTCTGGCAGGGGTAATTTATCACATATATAGCCCTGGGACTATATATTGTGATGATTTGCCAGCCAAGGTGTTTATATTGCCCTCAGGGCGCTCCCCCCCAGCGCCCTGCACCCATCAGTGACCGGAGTGTGAGGTGTGCATGAGGAGCAATGGCGCACAGCTGCAGTGCTGTGCGCTACCTTGTTGAAGACAGAAGTCTTCTGCCGCCGATTTTCCGGAACACTTCTTGCTTCTGGCTCTGTAAGGGGGCCGGCGGCGCGGCTCCGGGAACGAACACCAAGGTCGGGTCCTGCGGTCGATCCCTCTGGAGCTAATGGTGTCCAGTAGCCTAAGAAGCCCAAACTACCACCAGTTAGGTAGGTTCGCTTCTTCTCCCCTTAGTCCCTCGCTGCAGTGAGTCTGTTGCCAGCAGATCTCACTGTAAAATAAAAAACCTAAAATATACTTTCAATCTAGGAGCTCAGGAGAGCCCCTAGTGTGTATCCAGCTCAGCCGGGCACAAGATTCCAACTGAGGTCTGGAGGAGGGTCATAGTGGGAGGAGCCAGTGCACACCAGGTAGTCCTAAAGCTTTCTTTAGTTGTGCCCAGTCTCCTGCGGAGCCGCTATTCCCCATGGTCCTTACGGAGTCCCAGCATCCACTTAGGACGTCAGAGAAAGATCCATTAACCACAACGCGCTGCTCCCTATTATATAACCAGTTTTTTACCCAAGTGCATATTGTGCTTCCTAGCCCTAATTCTTGTAGCTTGTAGATAAGTCTCATGTGTGGTACAGTATCGAACGCTTTGGCAAAATCTAAAAAGATTACATCCACCTCTTTACCCTGATCTAGGTTTGCGCTTACTGTTTCATAAAAGCCAAGTAAGTTGGTTTGACAGGATCTGTCCTTCATAAACCCATGTTGATTCCTTTTAATGACCTTATTGACTTCAAGGAACTTCTGAATACTATCTCTTAGAATACCTTCCAATACTTTCCCAACTATAGATGTAAGACTAACTGGTCTATAATTACCTGGTTCAGCTTTACTTCCCTTTTTGAATATAGGCACTACTTCCGCTATACGCCAGTCTTTGGGAACCATACCTGATATTGCTGAATCCTTAAAGATCAAAAATAGCGGCTTTGCAAGTTCAGACTGAAGCTCCATTAGAACCCTTGGGTGAATACCATCGGGACCTGGTGACTTATTAATCTTTAAATGTTTTAATCGGTCACAGACTACTTCCTCACTTAAATAATTACCTATCAGTGGGATATTCTCATTATTGAGATTATATGTTAGTCCCTGAATTGGGTCCTCTCTAGTAAATACTGTTGAAAAAACTCATTTAGTGTGTCCGCTATGTCACTATAATTTTTGCTTATGACTCACAACTTGTCTTTTAAAGGGCATATACTCTCCTTCTTTAATCTCTTGCTATTAATGTATTTAAATAATTTTTTGGGATTCGCTTTGCTTTCCTTTGCTACTAGTTTTTCAGTTTCTACTTTAGCCGCTTTTATTTCCTTTTTGCATATTTTGTTACATTCCTTATAGTGCTGAAATGACTCTGCTTCCCCGTCAGATTTGTATTTTTTAAATGCTCGCCTTTTCTTGCCCATAAATTCCTTAATCTTTTTGTTAAGCCACATCGGTTTATGATTTTTATTCCTTTTTTTGCTGCTCGTAGGAATAAATTTGAGTGTCTTTTTAGCTAGCAGGAATTTTAGTACCTCCCATTTCTCTGTAGTATTTTTTCCTAAAAACAAACCTTTCCATTCAATAACCCTGAAAAATACCCTCATCTTATCAAAATTTGCTTTGCTGAAGTTTAGAGTCCTAGTTGAGCCAGTATAGGGCTGTTTATGGAAACTGATATTGAATGTGACCATATTGTGGTCGCTGTTTCCTATGGGTTCCCCTACTATAATACCTGATACCAAATCCCCATTGTTTGTTAATACCAGGTCTAAGATTGCATTGTACCTAGTTGGTTCCTCAATTAGTTGAACTAAGTAGTTATCATTAAGTGTGTTTAAAAACATATTGCCCCTAGCAGTATCATATGAATCGTTTTTCCAGTTGATCTCTGGATAGTTAAAATCTCCCATCACTACTATGTCTCCTACTCCTGCTGCTCTTTCAATTTGCTTTAGTTACAATTCCTCATCAGATGCGTTGATACCAGGCGGCCTATAGCATACACCCAATCAGGGGCGGATCCAGAAGAAAATGATAGGGGGGGCACCATGGAAGGGGCAAGTACATTTGCGTGCGGCTTCGGTGCATGTGAGGTGGCGCTTCTTATACAATGCCCACAGTTGTAGCGCTCATTATGCAATGTCCACTGTACTGGTAGTGCCCCTTATATAGACCCCATAGTAGTGGTGTCCCGTATGCAATGCCCGTATTGCCCCCAGTAGTAATGTTGCCTGTAGTAATGCCCCCAGTCATTATGCCCCCAGTGGTAATGCCCCTGCAGTTATGACCCCAGTAGTTTAGCCACCAGTAGTAATGCCCCCCTATAGTTTGCCCCATTGTAGTTTAGCCCCTATAGTTATGCCCCCCTTATAGTTTAGCCACCAGTAGCAATGCCCCCCTGTAGTTTGCCCCATTGCAGTTTAGCCCCTGTAGTTATGCCCCCCTTATAGTTTAGCCTCCAGTAGTAATGCCCCCAATAGTTTGGCCCCTGTAGTTATGCCCCCAGTAGTTTGGCTCCCCCTGTAGTTTAGCCCCCAAGTAGTAATGCCCCTGTAGTTTAGCCCCCAAGTAGTAATGCCCCCAATAGTTTGGCCCCTGTAGTTATGCCCCCAGTAGTTTGGCTCCCCCTGTAGTTTAGCCCCCAAGTAGTAATGCCCCTGTAGTTTAGCCCCCAAGTAGTAATGCCCCTGTAGTTTAGCCCCCAAGTAGTAATGCCCCCTGTAGGTGCCCCCCAGTAATAATGCCCCCAGTAGCTGCCCCCCCAGTAATAATGCCCCCAGTAGCTGCCCCCCAGTAGTGATGCCCCCAGTTATAATGCCCCCAGTAGTAATGCCCCCCCTCAGTAGTAATGCCCCTTGTTGATGCCCCCCCCAGTAGTAATGCCCCTTGTTGGTGCCCCCCCAGTAGTAATGTCCCCCCGTAGTTTCCCCCAGGAGATGCCCCCGCTGCATTAAGGAAGAAAAAAACATAATACTTACCGAGCCCCGTTCCCGCGCCGCTGCAGTCCTCCTTCTGGCTGGCGTCCTCTCCTCAGTACTATGAGAGAGACGTCATGACTGACGTCTCTCCCATAGCGCACGGCGCAGTGACAGCGCCGGAAGCCGGAGCTCAGTACTGAGCTCCTGCCTCCGGCTACCGCTGTGCAGGGAGACGGGCGCCCGCTGGTAACACAATCTCAGCGGGCGCCCGTCATCTCCCTGTGCGGCGGCGCCGACGCCGCGGGGGGACGGACGGGGGGAAGCCACAAATGACAGGGGGGGCACGGGCCCGAGTGCCCCCCCCCTGGATCCACCACTGCACCCAATACTAACTTTTTTATTCCTTTTTCCCCGCATGCAATTTCTACCCATAATGTCTCGACAGTGTCTACAGTCCCCTCCTGAATATCTTCCCGTATATCAGGTTTTAAAAACGGCTTTACGTAAAGACACACCTCTCCACCCTTTTTATTTAGTCTGTCTCTCCTAAACAGTGTATAGCCCTCTAGATTGACTGTCCAATCATGAGATTCGTCCCACCAAGTTTCAGTAATGCCTATAATATCATACTGTTTGCTTGCTGCAAGTATTTCTAGTTCACCCTTTTTACCAGTAATGCTTCTGGCGTTTACATACATACAACTAAGATAAGTATTTTCCCTTGCGTTAGGGACATCTTTCACCTTATGTAGCAATGATGACCTGTAATCGTCATTGGTTAGTGCTTTGGTAAAATCTCTTTTAGTACCCATGTTAGTACCCATAATGCCCCCAGTAGTTTGCCCCAGTAGTAATGCCTCCCCCCAGTAGTAATGCCCCTTGTTGATGACCCCCCAGTAGTAATGTCCCCCCATAGTTTGCCCCCAGTAGATGCCCCCGCTGCACTAAGGAAGATAAAACATACCATACTTACCGAGCCCCGCTCCAGCTTCCAGACCGCTGCAGTCCTCCTCTCTTGGCATCCTCTCCTCAGCACTATGTGTGAGACGTCATGACTGAAGTCTCTCCCATAGCGCACGTCGCACAGTGACAGCGCCAGAAGCCGGAGCTCAGTACTGAGCTCCTGCCTCCGGCTTTCGGTGAGGAGAGATGGGCGCCCGCTGGTAACACAATCTCAGCGGGCGCCCATCATCTCCCTGTGCGGCACCGGGGACACATAAGGTTAGGTGAGCAGGAGGAGGCGGAACTGCGTTCTGTCTCCAAATGGAACTGAAGGAACGCAGTTCCGCCCTGTTCCGGCTCACTTTAACCCCTGCATACCATAATGAGATATCATGGTGATGGGACCCAAGTCTAAGCACAGAATGCATTTATGTATCATATACTCCTTATACACACAGCCTGAACGTCATTTAATACATTATTTTTAATAACTTTTTCAGTAAACAAAGTTTGTGTACATTGAGCCGTCAGAAAACAAAGGTTTCACTAACTCAGTCTCACTTAAAACAAATCAGTATTTTGGAATATTCCGTATTTCGGTATATTTGGATATGGGATACTCAACCTGTATTAGCATTAGATTAGTGAGGTGGGGAGTGATGACCACACTTGGCTGTCACCGTTGGAGGGAGTGACACCAAAATGTTGTCTCCTTCCGCAGTGACTGGAAGCCAGGTGTTGCACTGTGACATTACCATGCAGCACCCGGTTCCTGTCACTGAGGATGAGCCGGCAGTGCAGGCAGAGTCTCCAGAGGGCAAGCCAGCTTCTCCAGGAAGAAGGCGTATTTCATCCCAGTCACCCGGAGGCAAGTTAGAGTTTAGTGCTGCCCCCAACCCATACCTCCCAACTGTCCCAATTCCAGCGGGACAGTCCAGCTATTTGGATATTGTCCCGCTGTCCCACCCGTGGTTCGCAGTGTTCGGCAGGTGGGGGGGGGAAGGCAGTTTGGGAAGCTTTGATCACCCGCTGCTCTGCTATGCAAAGCAGTGAGTGATCGCTGAATACATGCGCACAGCATGTATTCAGTGCTTGGAGGAGAGCATGGGGCTACCCAGCTGTTCCGGGAGCACTGGGAACGCCCCACACAATGAGGAAAACAGGTCATTGCCGCGAGGTCATGCCTACCCAGTGGGAGCCACGCCCCCTCATCCTAGACCACACCCCCTTTTGGGGCCACGTGTGGCTTCGCAGCGCGATGGTCCCGATTAGCATGTTTAAAAAGTTGGGAGGTATGCCCAACCCTTAAAAAGAAGGGAAAACTAATAAGGTGTGTGGTTTTTTTTTTTAGATATATAAACACACACGACTTACAGAATTATGTAGATAGCGCTCTCAAACAGTCTAAAGGAACCGGAGCCTGCAGTAAATTGGCAGGGTTCCAGCTACGCTGTAAATCAGCCATCTGCGGCATGCAGAATCGGTGTTCACCAGTGGGTCGCATCTCACAGTCCAGCCAGTAGCAGATCTTGCCATGGGCAAGCAGGCTTTTTGCACGGGGCGCCGCTGTTCTGAGGGCGCTGCCACCGCTGCTGTGGCAAGAGCCACTACTGGTGCCGTGCAGTACACCTGACGTCATAGCGCACCGCACGGCATTGTGGGAGCGGCCACAGACGCTAGAGGTCATAATTGATCTCTAGTGTCTGTGCAGTGTGCGGCGCTATGGGAAAGACCATGACGTCTCTCCCATAGATCCGAGGAGTGGCGGCCGGAGACGGAGGACAGCAGCAGCGGTCAGTAAGGTACTGGGGGCAAAGCTACGGGGGGCAAAACTACAGGGGGCACATCTACAGGAGGCACAACTACTGAGGGCACAGCTACAGGGAGCAAAACTACTGGGGGCACAGCTACAGGGAGCAAAACTACAGGGGGCACAGCTACTGAGGGCAAAACTACAGGGGGCACAACTACTGAGGGCACAGCTACAGAGGACAAAACTAGAGGAGGCAAATCTACTGGGGGCACAGCTACAGGGGGCAAATCTACTGGGGGCACAGCTACAGGGGGCAAAACCACAGGGGGCAAATCTAGTGGGGGCAAAACCACAGGGGGAAAATCTAGTGGGGTCACAGCTACAGGGGGCACAACTGTGGCCACACACCTTCCCTATGACCTATGAAGCAACGCCCCTATTTTTTGGGCGAACACCTACGGCGCGCACTAACCCTGTTTTGCTAGGTGGGGGTGGGATTGGGGGACCAATTCTGGCCTGGGCGCCACAATGTCTAGAATCAGCCATGGGTCCAGCAGCAGTGGCGGGTGGACCGTAGCTTGCTGCAGCACAGGCTAAGCGGTACCAGACAGGAGCCATCCTGTCCCCTGTTACAGGGGTTAGCAGGGACAGAGAGAATTGGCAGCAGCGGGTGTGCCACAAAGCTACAGTGGAAGAGCAGTGCTCACACTTGGATCCAGCTGTTAACCACACGAGTGCGGCTGTACATGCAGGTGCCCCTTCAGACTTGGAGCCCGGAGGCAGGCGTCTCCATTGCCTCTGGGAGTTACGCGCCAGTAGGTCATGCCCCTTTTCGGTAAAATGGCTGTAGTTTGTGCACTGGGTGTCACCAGACCCAGCAACACAGCTGAGGTTAAGGTAGGGTCAAGGCTATAACAGTAGAAAAATGTTATGTCGACATTATGACCATGTCGGAATTTTGTTCCAAACCTGTGAGAAAGCTATTGGAAACACAAATGAATTTTTTGCGGGACAGCATTTTTTCGGAAACACTGTCCTGGCTCTCCAAGATTGATAAATAGGGAAGAAAACTAATTTATTTCAAAGTGATACAGACTGATAATTATCGGGGGCAATTGGCAACTATTGATAAATAGGCCCCTTAGTGTTGATTTTACGTTTGACAGTGGCACTTTAATACATTTTTACGACAGCCATGATATAGAGCCCAGCTTTCTCTGTCTGTTGCCTGGTAATCTGTATCTAGAGCATCTTGGCATATGGAAAGCAAATTTGTGTGTGATAACAGGCAAGTCAATCACAAATACGAAGCCTCCAGCAAAGATATCAGTCTTGGCACATGAATGATGCCCTGAAGGCTGGTCTTATACTGACTAAATTGTAAGAAGCGCAAGCTACTGAAATACAATTAACATTGCTTTTGTTATGTGTTATGGCTGTGTTAAAAAATATCTTCTGTTTCAATGAGAATGCTTTTTTAAACCTCTGATACAGAGGCAGTTTATGTATAATGCATTCGATTTGTTTTATGCTCGTCCAGTCGTGGCATTAGAACCTGCCATAAGGGGATTTATGAAATATTCTATCTTGTTTCCAATTCTTCCTGGTGGTGGTGAGAAATTGTAATGCAGGGGGCACAGTAAGAAATATGGCCACCCTCTGGGACAGCCTCTTAGCCTGACAAATATCCCTTATTGTACAAAAGATAAAAAGTAATAGAATTTCTACTACCACATGTTTATGAAAAATATTATAACATTAGGCTCCATTGGAATTTTAATGTGATATATTTAAAAATTAGCCTTCAGACAGCCATATGTTTCTGCAGCAGTGTTCAGTGTGGCAAGTTGTAGTCACTGGCTTAACCGTAATATGAATTGTCTTGTAAATATGATAATAATATTATTATTATTATTATTATTATTATTATTAAAATTATTATTATTACATACCACCTATCCAACAGTTTACTTCCAATGACAACTCCACATTTCAGTTAAAGTCTAGATGTATAACTCGAATATTTGTTATCAGTGAGATCTGACAACTACTCATAGAAGCCTACCTTAGAACGAGAAGCCAAAGCAGATTTCTGTATTTTGATGACTAGCAGAACATTTGCTGCTATCTTTAGAGGCTGAAGCAGTTAGACAAAATCAATGCCTATAGTAGTAAGACACATATATGTTACCGTTGACCATACATCACAGGTAAAACCAGTAAAATGCCCACTTTAATATAATGCCCATGTCTTTGAAATACAAAATAATCTACCCATTTAATTCAAGTTTATCTAGTGCATAAAAACATCTGTTACACTCTTTGTGTTGCCATATATGAAAAAATATCATCTCCTTGCGCTGGCTCTCCTCACGATGTGAATGGATCCTGGGTCAGACGAACTGGGTTACCCATTTTCACTGCAGCTCACTGGGTTCGTCCCATGTAAAACCATGCTAGGTACATGGAAAGGATACCCAGGTGACTGGACCTGGGTGGAGCCGTTTACACTGACAAAAATCCAGGGTAGTTGTGTGTTCATGTGTAATAACCTGGGATTTTCAAGTAATTGGAAAAAGGGTGTTATTCCACTAATCGAGATGAGTTTTACCTCTAAGGAAACGTCACTCCAGTTCAATAGCAAAAAACAGAACTTTTGAGCAGTGGTGCCGGGAGGAGGGGGGGAGCGGGAACTCTTTACCGGGTCCCAGGTAGCCCATAAACACATTGCGGCAGGTAGCTCTATGTACACATTACTCCAGGTAGCCCTTTATATACATTGCGCCAGGTAGCTCCATATACACATTGCGGCAGGTAGCCCCATATAATCATTGCACCAGGTAGCCCCATATAATCATTGCACCAGGTAGCCCCATATACACATTGTGCCAGGTAGCCCCATATAATCATTGCGCCAGGTAGCCCCATACAATCATTGCACCAGGTAGCCCCATATACACATTGCACCAGGAAGCCCTTATATACACATTGCACCAGGTAGCCCCATCCCCATATACACATTGCGCCAGGTAGCATATAATCATTGCATCAAGTAGCCCCATATACACATTGCACCAGGTAGCCCCATATGATCATTGCTCCAGGAAGCCCCATGTACACATTGCGCTAGGTAGCCCCATATGATCATTGCGCCAGGTAACTCCATATAATCATTGCACCAGTATTCCCTTATGTACACATTTTGCTAGGTAGGCAGGAAAGAGTGAGAGTGTGTTTGTGTTACGTACAGCTCCGGGATCCGTCGCTCTGAGTGAGAGTGTGTTTGTGTCACCTACAGCTCCAGGACCCATCGCTCTGTTCCTCCTCTTTCTGCAGTTTCTGGATCCACCTCTCCGTTTTTCCGCTCCCTACAGCTCTGGGACCCGCCGTTCCGTTCCTCCGCTCCCTGCAGCTAAGGACCCGCCGCCCCGCTCCTCACGCTCTTTGCAGCTACGGGACCCACCAGCGCCCTCTGGCAGTTTTGGCGCCTGGAGCTTGCGCTCCGTCGGTACCACATTCCCTATACCACTGCTTTAGTAAATATACCCCTTTGTGTCTTGAACAAGCCATGTTGCCATGCAAGCAGAGCAAATACATTTATATTTTTTCTGTGCAGGGTAAATACTGGCTGCTTTTGCATGTAGTCAAGGGTGTAGTTTCCATGGGTGCAGGGAGTGCAGTTTCTATCGGGCCAATAGATGATAGGAGCCCACCTTCCCTATAACAGTTACATGTCTTATATACAATGACTTAATTATAGATGCAGGGAGTACAGCTGCTATGGGGTCCAGAGCTGAGAGGGGCCCACCTTCCCTGTCACAGTTACATGTGTTATATACACGAACATAGCTACCATAGGTGCAGGAAGTGCATCTGTTTTGGGGCCCAGAGCTGAGATGGGGCAACCTTCCCTGTCACAGTTACATTTGCTAGATACATTTTTCACCATTGGGTGGTACATAGGGGCCCTTACATACTTCTGCCTTTGGGGGGCTACAATATATTTGGACCTGTTCATTGTAATGTGATATAAAATGAACTGACAGACATGTTACATAATATGAACTGGGGGCACTGTAATGTGGCACAATATGATGTGGAGGCACTATAGTGTGGCATAATATGAACTGGGGACATTGTATGTCATAATGTGAATACTGTGTAACATAATGTGAGCTGGCAGCCCTACAATGTGACATAACATTAACTTGAGCACTACTATGGTTCAGAAAATGAACTAGGGCCCTACTATGGGGCATATCATTAACAACTGCTGCAGAGAGGTGTCTATATAGAAGCATTGGAACAGGTGCCCCTTCAAAATGTTGCTATAGGGTCAACAAAGAGGCTATGCCTCTGCATGTAGCACATAAATGATATGATTATTCTTACACTGCAATTTAGATTTTAGTCTGGACACACCCCACCCAAATCTAAATCTCCCTGCACATGTTATATCTGCCCCCCCCACCCCCCTGCAGTGCAACATGGTATTGTCCAGATGTACAGTTTACTTGCTTTGTGTTTTGCTTTACAGCCAAATCAGAATCAGGCCTATAGTGGCAACAAGATAAATGTCATATAAAAAGTCTAACCTACTTCTATTTAATGAGCACCATGTAGATGAATTGTTTTCCTAACATACTGCTCTGTTATACATAAATAGGCCCCATAGTAAAAATTTTATAAAATGTCTTATTCCCACATAACGTCCTTCTGTGACAGCTGTGTTTATATGTCAAGCATCTCTGACTAATCTGGCTATGCAGCACAATATCTAAGCCCTTGATGCACAAGCACTGATTCATTCTGTTGGCAGTGTACATAGAGCAGTGCCTGGGTCCCCTAGGGACTCAGGAACCCGTTACCACACAGAACCATGGAATCAAACTGTGAGTCTCACTGTCACAGTACCAGCCATACCGGCAGTAACAATGATGGATGGGAGACCAGATTCCCTCTTCTTCTTACTGTTGCCACATAATGAGATGTAGTGACGTCAGGGTCTGACAGTCTCATACCTGGTGCACAGAAAAGCTGGAAGAGGAGCCATTTGGCCAGTGGCACCCCAGCCATTACACATGTATATCTTAGTATGGGATGTATCATGATAACACATATTATATGCGCTGCCTATCACGTACAAGCTCCAGAACATTTTGCTTTCCAGAGTTTGATATATAAGGCATTGTGGCAAACCCCCGAAAACAGCAGTCTGACCACATTTTAATGCTTCGTACATCACACCCTTACTTATTAATCACTCCCAGTTCCAGTCCTTCCCCTCACTCACTCTGCAACATGACAGGGGAGTGAAGCAATCAGTGGCTGCTTGGAGAAAGGTGGGAGACATGCCGTCACAGGGGGCTACAATCATCATAGAGAGGGGGAGACTATCTATATTGGGTTAGGCTGATTATAGCTAGAGGGGAATGGGGACATGTATTTCTAATTTGTACACTGTGCATTTTGAAGGGGGAGTAGGGGTGCCATAATATGGAGACTACAGTGTCTCAGAGAGGATACTGACATGAGGGGGATGCAGGAAGATGGGTATTGGGGATGTGAACATTTCTTAGAGCAGGTTATGGATGTAGTCTTGAAGATGTCTTGAAGTCTTGAAGACATTCATACGTGTAGGGGTGCAGAAAGTTAGGGTACAGATAATATGTGGGGGATTGGGTGCAGGAAGACTCATGTTAACGTTATGGTGCAAGTGGGGTGAAATGGGGTCAGTTGTCATGAGCATGTCAGGAGCTTATGAGGACAGATATTACCTGAGAGTGCTGACTAGGGGTAAGTGGTCTCATTAATATGATGGTGTTATATAAACAAATAGTAACAACAATACAGAAAATACAAGAATACAAGAAATGATAGGTGTATGTTTAGTGACAGTGGTAGCTTGGATCAGGAGGTTACAATAAAACTAGAACAATTATTATATGGTAGAGTTGATGGTAAGTTTGGGGGGGCCCACTACCTCTCAATCCAACACTGCTTATGCCAGTGCTACCTACTATGTGCAGGAATGTACTGCATACACATGCACAGTTCCCTAGGCACCTATATGCCACCAGGCCTAGGAGTCTGAATCTCACTTTGCCCCATGCTTCTCTTGGCCATGAAATATCTACATAGAAATTTGACAGGCATCAGGACTGTATTTATAACGTCAGTTTTGTGTGCTTGAGCTTTTTACTACATTGCTGGAAGAAGTACATCTAGACCATGGCTCGTTGTGCCTCATATGTATTGTCACCCGCCTCCTAACAGTAGAAAGAGCCAAACCTTGCACCTCAGCAGATGCCGTTTTAGTCCACATATGCGGGACCACTAATACTTCTCAGACTCTCCTCAGTTAAATTGGTGCTGTGTGTGCAGCCTGGGAGGGATGTGACCGTGCAGATCAATAGGATTCCTCATTCCCATATACCTCTTCTCCCGCTATAGGGGGTAATTCCAAGTTGATCGCAGCAGGATTTTTGATAGCAACTGGGCAAAACCATGTGCACTGCAGGGGAGGCAGATATAACATGTGCAGAAAGAGTTAGATTTGGGTGGGTTATTTTATTTCTGTGCAGGGTAAACACTGGCTGCTTTATTTTTACACTGCAATTTAGATTGCAGATTGAACACACCACACCCAAATCTAACTCTCTCTGCACATGTTATATCTGCTTCCCCTGCAGTGCACATGGTTTTGCCCAGTGCTATCAAAAATCCTGCTGCGATCAACTTGGAATTACCCCCATAGTGTGCTGCTGCCATGCCTCTAAAACAAGCCTGTATAGCTGTATATACCACTGCCCACTGCACAATGTGGAAATTGATGTTTTGCATTAGATTTTCAAACTGACATTTCATGATATTTTAAGGCTGAGAATGGCTATGTTAGGGAAATAAAGGGAGTCATTCCGAGTTGTTCGCTCGTTGCCGATTTTCGCTATGCTGCGATTTGTTGCAAAATGTGCATGCGCTTATTTTACTAAAAACTTAGTAGATTTGCTGTGGCATCTGCTGCGCTTTTCAGTCGCACTGCTGTTCGGTAAATGATTGACAGGAAAGGGGCGTTTCTGGGTGGTAACTCAGTGTTTTCCCGGCGTTTGCAAAAAAAACGCAGGCGTATCAGGGAAAAACGCAGGAGTGTCTGGAGAAACGGGGGAGTGGCTGGCCGAACGCAGGGCGTGTTTGTGACGTCAAACCAGGAACTAAACGGACTGAGCTGATCGCAATCTAGGAGTAGGTCTGGAGCTACTCAGAAACCGCAAGAAAAAATTTAGTTGCAATTCTGCTAATTTTTTGTTCTCTATTCTGCTAAGCTAAGATACACTCCCAGAGGGCGGCGGCCTAGCGTGTGCAATGCTGCTAAAAGCAGCTAGCGAGCGAACAACTCAGAATGACCCCCAAAGAACCAGATCTATCCTGCAGCTTTGTATTAATAGTTCCCCGATAATATTAATATATCAGTAAAAGGCTTATTTGCTAGCATTAGATCACTAGTAAAAATGTTCTATTGCTGCTGAAATACAGAAGAGCATGGATCAGGTCCTCCTGCACTGTCATAAGGCAAGATGATCAAAAGCACACATGTAACCAAAAATGAAATAAAAGACATAAAATGGTTCAGTCTCCTCCCTAGGTCCATTCCCTGTTTTATGTGACACTGACAAATGCTGCATGATTATCACAAATACTTATGCCATGCCATGCAAAATGCATGTGATCACAAACCTACAAACCAGGCATCGGCAACAGTTTTTCAGCCCACTTCCAGCACTCTTCTCACTAATACCACGTTCACATTGCAAATGCCGGGTCACACCCGGAAATTGGAAACGGGTCCTTCCCCGATGCAACCCGGCATTTGTCTCTTAAAACATGCTTCCCAACCCGGAAATATGCCGGGTCATGTTGCCGTGGTGGGGCGATGACCGCAGCGTTATCAGGGCGGGTGCGGAGGCAGCACTGGAGATCATCTCCAGCGTCGCCTATCCCTATGCTGTGAATGGGTGCCAGGTCGCATCGGCCCGGGTAACCCTTCTTTATTCCCAGGTTGAATTACCGGGTCAGGCGACCAGGGAATTCTGCAGTGACCCGTTCACACTGCACAGTGACCCACGTCAACCCGATAAAATATTGGGTTATTTGTGCAGTGTGAACAGTGTATAAGGGGGTATTAATCAAAGCTTGGAGAGAGATAAAATATGGAGAAATGGAGTACTAACCAATCAGATCCTGTAATTTTTCAAAGACAGCCTGTAAATTGTAAGGTAGAAGCTGATAGGCTAGTATTTTATCTCTCACAATTTTATCTCTCTCCGAGCTTTGATAAATACCCCCCCCCCTTATTCACCCCAAGGTTTTGTGCACATTATTATTTACAAAATAGCTTAAAAAGAAATTCATGCTTCTAATCAGGGGCATATTAAGAGAGAAGGGCGCCCTTGTGCAGTCTTCAACTGGGTCCATCTCCTCTCTCTCGCAGGCTCCAAGTGATGGGGCTAGACGCTAGTAAGCAGTGCTAGAGTCTACTGCGAATGCAGGAATCTGGGAAAATCAGAGCCGGCCCTAACCAATATGATGCCCTAGGCAAGATTTTGGCTGGTGCCCCCTAGCACCACCGCTGATTCCGCCTCTGACCTTGCACCTCTTTACCAGCACCAATACCCCTCACCCATAGCAGTCCTTATTTTGGTGTTGGTACCCCCTATATTTTAAATAGGAACAGTTCGCACATTTGGTGCTCAGCCCAAAAAGGGGTGTGTTTTGCTGGCAAGGGGCATGGCCACACAATAGTAACCCCAATTCCAATTACGCCACACAGTTCTGCAACTTTATTCACATTTGATCATGCGATAGTGTCCATAATTCATATTACATCCCACAGTAGTATCACTTTACCTTATAAACGTTACTCCTAACAGTAGAGCCCCTTATTCACATTACATCACACTGAATTGCTCTTTATTCACATTAGACGACACAGTAGTGCCCTTTCTATACGCAACGCCACATAGTAGAGCACCTTATACACATAATGCCACAGAGTAATGCCCCTTGCACACGAGACACATTATTAATGTCCTTATAAACATAATGCACCTTACACATTATGACAACCTTTATTAATGCCCTTTTACACATAATGTCCCTTACACATATGCCGCACACTATTAATGCCCTTATACACATAATGACACACAAAGTACCCCCTACACATTTGCTGCACATTATTAGTGCCCCTATACACATAATGACACACATACAGTAGTACCCTGTTACACATATGCCGCACATTATTAATGCCCTTATACACATAATGACACGTAGTACCCCTTACACATATGTTGCACATTATTAATGCATTTTTACATGACACACATAATGCTCCTTACACATATTCCGAACACTACTGCACAATCAACCCACTCACATGCACACAACACTCACACTGCCACTAACACTGTGACCTCTGCCTCAGCATTGAGGCAAGATTTATGAGGACACATCTGTATCCAAGCAAACGTCGGGCACCTTTTTTTAATGAAAATGCAGCTTATTTGCATTGCTATGTGGCTAGGATGCACAAGCAGCTTCTGCTGATTAAAATGATATGTAGCATGCCTATATACTGTGTGAGACTGTGGCTGTATCTGCATATGAAATGCTACACACAGAATATAGGCATGCTGCATATCATTTTAATCAGCAGAAGCTGCTGATGCCCCTAGGCATATCAAATGCCCTAGGCAATTGCCTAGTTTGCCTATGCCTATGGCCGGCTCTGGGGAAAATAGTGCAGTGGCCATTTTCATAGCAATTCCACTACTGCACATGTGCAGAACTACGTGAAAATTGGAATAGCAACATTTTCCCGGTGATTTTGAAGAGAAGCAGACACTGGACTCCGGAGAGGTTAGTACTAATAAAATGGGTGCCGCACATGCAGTGTGCGCTCCCCAGGACCCTCACACACTGTACCCATTATAGGTACGTCACTGCTTCTACTTCTAACATTAACATCTTTATGTCCAAGTTCATTGTAGTAACATGAATAAGGGACATTACTGTGTGGTGTAATATGAATCAGGGGCACTACATGCAGTGTAATGTGAATAAGATTTTGCTACTGTGTGCCGTAATTTGAATTGGGGTACTATTATGTGGCCACGCCCCTTCCTTGTGAGACTCCACCCCTTTTTACGATGTGCTCCTTCGGCACGTGCTATTAATTTATAATGTATGGATGGGAGGGTGCAAATTTATAATTTGCAGGGGGGCGCCCAACACCCCAGCACCAGCCCTGTGTCGACACATATATTTTTTAAGTTAGCTTATAAAAAACAATTGTCCAATCTTAGGCTTATTTGATATTACATATTTTTACAATTTCCACTGTGGCAGGGACAGCATGATTCCACATGAGGTTAATGTGGAACGGCAGGCTTTTGCAGGATTGGAACAGCAGCAACAGGTCTGATGGAATCCAGTCCGGGTTTTAGCTGAGTCTCTTGTAATATTAATTCATGAATTAATTAATAATTCATTAATAATTAATAATTTTATTTTTATAGCACTCTTTCTCCAACAGGACTCAAGGCGCTTTACAGACATCAAAAACAATGCACATAATACAGAAGATTTAAGTATTACAGCAATAGATAAGCCACACAGACATATAGGAAAACCTTGAGCACACAGGAAGCATAATACAGGATTGGTGTAGGCATTTTGGGTAATAACTTCCAAGGGTTGTGTATTCCACCCTCACAAGGTACCAGGTGCGGCAGCCATCATAGGCGCACTTGCGTAGGATTACCCAGGGTGGAATAGTCTACCTCTGGAAGAGATAACACAAAATGGGGAGATTGCAGAGTCCTAAAATTCAGAGTAGGGTTACAACAAAACCATCAGGTCCATGTATTTTTCATCCCATCCACAAGCGCACCAGATGAGGCAGCCATGTTGGGCGCACTACGAAGGTTACACTGTGAGAGATGAGCCATACAAGGTCCAAATGCATGTATGGGAAAACTAACATGTGTGTAGTAGTATCTTATCCCTGCATGGAAAGATCCAAATAAAGTACACCCTGCCCACGGAGGAACCATCCGAGGCAGCCATCTGGGGCACACTGCGTAGGTTGCTGCTGGCAGGGTGTGCAGTCAGTGGAGGTAAACATTACAGGAATAGCACACAGTGGGGTGGAAGTATGCTGTAAGAAGAAAATTGAGAGACAAACACATTTGCAGGAGCCACAGCTGGGCTAATCATTTCACCTTGTCTGCTGCCTTTAAAAATGTACTTTATTCAGTAGGTCAGTGCTCCTGATGCCAGCAAGTGGCAAGGTGATAGATGGGAGTCTAGGGTTATGTTAGGAGCCATTTGGATTATGCACCGTTTGTGTTTATCAGAACTTGGAATGTTATACTGCTGTTTTAAGAACTGTCTGTAAAACCTGACCTGCAAGCCTGCATGTAAAGCTGTATCATGTCTGAGATGGAAATAAAGTGTGTTGAATTGTACTCCATCTATGTGATTCCTGTCATAGTACATATTTAACTACATATTTCACCAGATATTGGTACATTTGTATATACATATTTTGCAACATGATACTACATAAAAATCCCAGCTCTACTAATTACCTTCAACTACTTTATGGAAGTATCACAGAAAAGCTTACTTTTTACCGCTAATCCTCGTTGTCTTCCCCAAACAGTCCATGACTGTCAATCACTTTGCGAATAGATCTTCTCTGCGATTGCCGCAGCAAGACCATTGCAGCACATGCACAGTGTGACTTAGACGCATGCACAGAGACACATTCTCTGTATCAGGCCCTAAGTTCATAAAAATATATTCTAATAAACTATCAACTGCAAAACTAATGTTTCCAAACTCCACAATATTGTGACACATTACAAAATATAAAATGTTATCCCAAGTGAAACCATAACATCTCCAAAACACAAATATTTGGTCATAGGGGGTGATTCCGAGTTGTTCGCTCGCTAGCTGCTTTTAGCAGCATTGCACACGCTAACCCGCCGCCCTCTGGGAGTGTATCTTAGCATAGCAGAATTGCGAACGAAAGATTAGCAGAATTGCGAATAGAAAATTCTTAGCAGTTTCTGAGTAGCTCGAGACTTACTCACAAATAGCGATCAGTTCAGTCAGTTTCGTTCCTGGTTTGACGTCACACACACGCCCTTCGTTCTGCCAGCCACTCCCCCGTTTCTCCAGACACTCCCGCGTTTTTCCCTGGCACGCCTGCGTTTTTCCGCACACTCCCAGAAAACGGCCAGTTTCCTCCCAGAAACACCCACTTCCTGTCAATCACACTACGATCACTTCAACTATGAAAAAAAAAATTTCTGGCGTGAGTAAATCTACTAAGTTTTGTGTTAAAATACTAACCGCATGCGCACTGCGAACCATGCGCATGTGCATTTTTGCCTTAATCGCTTCATTGTGAAAATCGGCAACGAGCGAACAACTCGGAATGACCCCCATGAAGAGGTGAAAATCCTCCAGTAATTAAGTAACAAATTACAGCTAATTTATTTATCTCACCGGTAATGTGATGTTTAGCTCTCCATTCACAATCTATAATATCTTAGCTTTGAAATAATAATTTAGCATATTTTAGGCTCCTCATAAGTAACTGACTACATAGATGACCAGCAGCAAAGACACAGGTACATTTTAACTCTTAATACTATTGATGTGCTGGCAAGGACATTATGGGGGCAAATCATATTTTCAGTACTGTAAGACATGGACTAATGCAGACACTAAGCAACAGTACAATTGTCTGAATGATTTATTTATTAATAATTATTTGTATAGCACAAGTATATAGTGTTGCACTTTAAAATTCATAAAGTGAAAGTGAACCTCTCATTTTAATCTGTAATTATAGAATGAGAAATCAGGCCATGTATATAGGACAGATGAGATGTTTCATTTTAATTGTTTTTCTCTTATAAATGCCTTAATTTAAAAAAAATTGCCTCGCAGTAGTAGCAAAACAACACAAAATCCTCTTAAACACCCATTTAGATATATAGAGAAATTGTTATAATGTTTTATTTTCCCCCAATGCAATAATCCTTTTTTTTTCATAGCATGAAGTTATATAGATGATGTTTATTTATTGTTATCTGTAGGACAAATAGACTTTGAGTAGCAAAGAAACACTTTATATCGCTTTACTATCCATGTTTGTACTCTTATAGAAATGCTGTTCCCAGGACCTTGGGAGGGTAGGACAGACAATATTTGTCTGTGTGATCAGTGTTTTTTTATCATCCACTGTTGGAGAATGAATGACCTAATGAGCTTACACCTTCGTCACATGCTAAGATGGCAGATGGTGGGGAAAGAGAATGTTAGACTAGTTTTAAAAAGGTTGATCTGGAGAGAACTGTAAAGAAAGGATCAAAGAAGACAAAGATAGATGTACGGCTGAAAGACACAGAATTCTGAGAATACAGAACAAAATATTGTTGATGAGGGAATAAATAGCCCATTATATAAAGAGCTGTGTGCTACAAATATACAGCTAAACACAAAAGTAAAAGATGATAATAAGGAAGATAAAAAAAAGAAAGAGGAATGACAACGAGAAAGAAAAGCGGAGATAACTGCAGGGAACTGACACTGGATAGGGAAATAAAAGAAAAAAATGGTTTGTGCCTCTAGCCTATGTGGGATTGAATTCTCTGGTGAATATGTCTGGTCCCTTCACATTCTCTCACCGTGAGGGGTGTCACAGGGACAAGGGGGTGTTAACTATATGCCGAATGTACTGATGCAGAACGGATCCCAGGGTGGGGAACACTAATATCCCCCTAATTCCTCCTGACAGTTACTGGCTGACGGCCCACTGCCTAACCTTCTCTGCAGAATATAGCAGTGTAAGGTGTGCAATTTCCCTGCTTTTGTCAAAAAAAATATACATCACAACAGCAGGGAAAGGTCAGGGAGAAATTTCAGATCAGGAGGAAGACATGTTGTAGCCTGTACTCTGTCCAGCAGGCAACATTGCTGAAAATCACACATTTTATCATGGACTGCAAACATACTGTGCACAAAGTGTGTCCATTAGTACTTTGCAGGACAGTGTGTTCTATATAGTTATAAATAAATAATAGACATAAATAATATTCTGTGTATAACTAAGCATTTCTGACTAAATATTTTGTTTATAACGAAAAGCTTAAAACAGTTTACGTAAATTAGGTACTTTATATAAAAATGTAAAAATATATGCACATAGGAAATAGCCATTTAAGAGATGGCACGCGTGTGTGTGTGTGTGTGTGTGTGTGTGTGTGTGTGTGTGTGTGTGTGTATATATCTATATATATATCTATATTCCAGATAACGGCACTCCACAGGCTTTCATTAATGAGAAATATGTGTATGTTTATGTTTTGTTGCCTGATGACAGGTCAATAACCCGAAACGTGACTATAAGAGGCTGTCTAGTGCTAAAATGAGACTTGTGAGAGAAACCATAGAGAGGCCAACTATGACTTTGAAAGAGATACAAAATTCAGTTGCTGAGACTGTGTAGGTGCACCAGCCATCCATATCAAGAACTGACCTGGCTATACAGAAGCCATTGCTGAAGAAAAAAACACTTCAAAGCATTTCTGCTAAAAAACAAAACAAAAAAACTCATGAGTGGACTATCTAAAATGATGTGGTCAGATAAATAAAAAATGTAGCTTTTTGGCCCCAATACGAAATGCTATGTGTGGCACAAACCTAACACTGTCTGTTCCTCAACAAACACCATCCCAGCACTGAAGTATGGAGGTAGCAGCATCATGTTGTGTGAATACTTTTCCTCTGCGGGGAACTGGGCATCTTGTTAAAATTGAAGGACCAATAAACAGTTTAAAATACAGGAAAATGCTGCAAGACAACTACCTTCAGGCTGCTAGAAGACTAAAAGCTTGGGAGAACATTTATATTTTAGCAGGGCAAGGATCAGAAGCACAAGGCATAAAGTCAAAGTCCAGATCTCAATCCAATTGAAAAATCTGTTGCACCATTTGTAACTTGCAGTCCACAAATTATCATCCAACCAGCCTCAAGAACCTGGAGTAAATTTTCAAGGAAGAATGGCAAAAATCACTCCTAAACAGTGTGCAAACCTTGTAGAGCCTTGCTCCAACAGACTTTGCAGTAAATGTGGTTCTACCAAATACTAATACGCAGGGGTTTTTATTTTATTAACTAGTGAATTGCTGTAGAGTGCTGCATGCATAGGGGGACTGAGTAATTGAAAATGGTGCGACAGGTATGTCAGTTGAGAGTAATTACTAAAAGATATAGGGCTTAGGGCAGAGTTTCCCAAACTTTGCAATAAAATCCAGGTTTTAAAGCTATCAATGCTTGAGCATAAATTAATCTGATTTAACCAACCGGATTCGAGAATGGATATCTATACAACATGGAGTGTAATGGCTGAGTTTGGGAAACTCTGATTTAGGGATTAGAATGACAATTGTCAGCTTTCCATATTGTAGCAAATAAGTGGGTTTTTTATGATTAAAGGTTCATTACAAACGCCAGTTCACAATAGCCTTAATATTTGTTCTGTGTTTTCAATTCATATATACAAGAATTCTTCCAATGTATAACTTGTGTGACATGCATAGGCTTACTATATTATCGCTTTAAACCAGGACACTCATGGATTACACAGGTTCTGTGGCTGGCTGACTTCAAGCCTGCTTTAACCTGGTTTTAAGTAGCTAGAGAACCTGTGTAATTCATGAGTGTCCCACTTTAAAGGGATAGTATGGTCAGCCTAGACAAACATAGCTGTTTATACATTCTTCCAATTACAACAATAGATTGATGTACACTTAGTCTAGTGAGAAGCAGAGGAGTGTATAGAAATCTCCTCCTATAGATTAGTGATTAGGACTTATTTGACAGCTAGAGAGGAATCTTGAGGCAGAGACAGATCTGCTGCTATTTATAGAAAAAAAATCTAACATATATCAATAGTGGACCTCCAATAGGGGAATATAAATGTATAACTTCCTGTGATGTATTTCCCACAAGGTTGCAAATACAAAGGGCCAACTATGCCTCACAGATACCAGGCTGATCTGTGCACAAAGCACAAAGTGTCCACATGTACAAGGTAGCCTTGTGCTGTCATGTGATGACATTAGAAGGACAAAGCCTTTGAGAAGGGAAGTTCACAAGCAGGTCTGCATTGTCAGGTAACACAAATAAATGTATACATATAGTACATGAACTAATAATGGCTGTGAATGAATCTGGTTTACACTAACTCAGTGCTGGCAAAACGGGAGACATGTTGCAGTATATTCTGATAAGATTACGATTATAAAAATGCCACATAACAACCTGTATAGGTAAAAGTAACTGCAATTCTAAGATTCCTCGGGTGCTGGCTAGGATTCACTCAAATAGGGCTAGTGTCACTGGAAGATACCTCAATAATCGTCTGTTTTAGCATAAGTCCGATAGCTTTGCAATAATGAAGTTGTTACCAGTAATCAGGATGTACAAAGTGTCCACCTCGTTAGTTGTTCAAGGGGTTCATCCAATTGCAATTAGGAATATGCCAAGGAGATCGGGCACCGTGTGAAAAGACACAATAATGCAGAAGAGTGACCAATAGTTGCCAGCAAGAGCAGCAAGTTCCAAGTATCAGGTTGGTATGGGAAAGAAGGCTCAACGCGTTTCGCTGGTGACTCAGATCCAGCTTCCTCAGGTGCATGTATATGGTGGCTACCATAGAATGCTTTTTATACCCTGTTGAGTGGCATAACTCGTTACACCTGACAGGTGTCATTAACAATAAAGAATAAACCGTTCAGAATATTGTACTATAGGTAAGATTGAGAGAGTCCTTATTGGTCCCCGTAATAAAAAATTCACAAAAGTATAAATTAATACAACAGATAACATAATTTATATATATTTTAATAAGCTCACTGTGCTGTATATCTCTGGTCACATGTTTATTAAAGTCACATGATTGGAGATCTATCCAATCATAATGTTATATAGTTCTGTTGTGTCCGGGATATTCACGTGATAAATGTCATGTGACCGGACTAAAGATATCACATGATGGGAAGCGCAATGCCATAAATCTGGTCACGTGATCAATATCACGTGACCGGGCGCGCAGCCGTCAATCCGGGAAGTCCAAAAAGCCCGGAAGTCCGTGTTAATGACAGAGCGCTCTGGTTAACATGGCAACCCGCAAACCAATCCTATTGTGTGGTTTTGTTTAGCTCATAGTAAAACAAGACATTGAGGACATAAATTAATAACAAAAATAGTACAAAACATACATATTAATATTATATTAGTTAGAGAAGGTGATTAATATACGCAAATACTAGAAGTATATATAAAGAGAAACTAGATGATAATATTATGCTCAAAGTCAATATAAACAAAAATAATCCATATTATATTGTCAAATATAGAAAAAAAAATCCATATTATATATATATATATATTAGAGATGAGCGCCGGAAATTTTTCGGGTTTTGTGTTTTGGTTTTGGGTTCGGTTCCGCGGCCGTGTTTTGGGTTCGACCGCGTTTTGGCAAAACCTCACCGAATTTTTTTTGTCGGATTCGGGTGTGTTTTGGATTCGGGTGTTTTTTTTTAAAAACACTAAAAAACAGCTTAAATCATAGAATTTGGGGGTCATTTTGATCCCAAAGTATTATTAACCTCAAAAACCATAATTTCCACTCATTTTCAGTCTATTCTGAATACCTCACACCTCACAATATTATTTTTAGTCCTAAAATTTGCACCTAGGTCGCTGGATGACTAAGCTAAGCGACCCTAGTGGCCGACACAAACACCGTGCCCATCTAGGAGTGGCACTGCAGTGTCACGCAGGATGGCCCTTCCAAAAAACACTCCCCAAACAGCACATGACGCAAAGAAAAAAAGAGGCGCAATGAGGTAGCTGTGTGAGTAAGATAAGCGACCCTAGTGGCCGACACAAACACCGTGCCCATCTAGGAGTGTCACTGCAGTGTCACGCAGGATGGCCCTTCCAAAAAACCCTCCCCAAACAGCACATGACGCAAAGAAAAAAAGAGGCGCAATGAGGTAGCTGTGTGAGTAAGATAAGCGACCCTAGTGGCCGACACAAACACCGGGCCCATCTAGGAGTGGCACTGCAGTGTCACGCAGGATGGCCCTTCCAAAAAACCCTCCCCAAACAGCACATGACGCAAAGAAAAATTAAAGAAAAAAGAGGTGCAAGATGGAATTGTCCTTGGGCCCTCCCACCCACCCTTATGTTGTATAAACAGGACATGCACACTTTAACCAACCCATCATTTCAGTGACAGGGTCTGCCACACGACTGTGACTGAAATGACGGGTTGGTTTGGACCCCCACCAAAAAAGAAGCAATTAATCTCTCCTTGCACAAACTGGCTCTACAGAGGCAAGATGTCCACCTCATCATCATCCTCCGATATATCACCGTGTACATCCCCCTCCTCACAGATTATCAATTCGTCCCCACTGGAATCCACCATCTCAGCTCCCTGTGTACTTTGTGGAGGCAATTGCTGCTGGTCAGTGTCTCCACGGAGGAATTGATTATAATTCATTTTAATGAACATCATCTTCTCCACATTTTCTGGATGTAACCTCGTACGCCGATTGCTGACAAGGTGAGCGGCGGCACTAAACACTCTTTCGGAGTACACACTTGTGGGAGGGCAACTTAGGTAGAATAAAGCCAGTTTGTGCAAGGGCCTCCAAATTGCCTCTTTTTCCTGCCAGTATAAGTACGGACTGTCTGACGTGCCTACTTGGATGCGGTCACTCATATAATCCTCCACCATTCTTTCAATGGTGAGAGAATCATATGCAGTGACAGTAGACGACATGTCCGTAATCGTTGTCAGGTCCTTCAGTCCGGACCAGATGTCAGCATCAGCAGTCGCTCCAGACTGCCCTGCATCACCGCCAGCGGGTGGGCTCGGAATTCTGAGCCTTTTCCTCGCACCCCCAGTTGCGGGAGAATGTGAAGGAGGAGATGTTGACAGGTCGCGTTCCGCTTGACTTGACAATTTTCTCACCAGCAGGTCTTTCAACCCCAGCAGACTTGTGTCTGCCGGAAAGAGAGATCCAAGGTAGGCTTTAAATCTAGGATCGAGCACGGTGGCCAAAATGTAGTGCTCTGATTTCAACAGATTGACCACCCGTGAATCCTTATTAAGCGAATTAAGGGCTCCATCCACAAGTCCCACATGCCTAGCGGAATCGCTCCGTGTTAGCTCCTCCTTCAATGTCTCCAGCTTCTTCTGCAAAAGCCTGATGAGGGGAATGACCTGACTCAGGCTGGCAGTGTCTGAACTGACTTCACGTGTGGCAAGTTCAAAGGGCATCAGAACCTTGCACAACGTTGAAATCATTCTCCACTGCGCTTGAGACAGGTGCATTCCACCTCCTATATCGTGCTCAATTGTATAGGCTTGAATGGCCTTTTGCTGCTCCTCCAACCTCTGAAGCATATAGAGGGTTGAATTCCACCTCGTTACCACTTCTTGCTTCAGATGATGGCAGGGCAGGTTCAGTAGTTTTTGGTGGTGCTCCAGTCTTCTGTACGTGGTGCCTGTACGCCGAAAGTGTCCCGCAATTCTTCTGGCCACCGACAGCATCTCTTGCACGCCCCTGTCGTTTTTTAAAAAATTCTGCACCACCAAATTCAAGGTATGTGCAAAACATGGGACGTGCTGGAATTTGCCCATATTTAATGCACACACAATATTGCTGGCGTTGTCCGATGCCACAAATCCACAGGAGAGTCCAATTGGGGTAAGCCATTCCGCGATGATCTTCCTCAGTTGCCGTAAGAGGTTTTCAGCTGTGTGCGTATTCTGGAAAGCGGTGATACAAAGCGTAGCCTGCCTAGGAAAGAGTTGGCGTTTGCGAGATGCTGCTACTGGTGCCGCCGCTGCTGTTCTTGCGGCGGGAGTCCATACATCTACCCAGTGGGCTGTCACAGTCATATAGTCCTGACCCTGCCCTGCTCCACTTGTCCACATGTCCGTGGTTAAGTGGACATTGGGTACAACTGCATTTTTTAGGACACTGGTGAGTCTTTTTCTGACGTCCGTATACATTCTCGGTATCGCCTGCCTAGAGAAGTGGAACCTAGATGGTATTTGGTAACGGGGGCACACTGCCTCAATAAATTGTCTAGTTCCCTGTGAACTAACGGCGGATACCGGACGCACGTCTAACACCAACATAGTTGTCAAGGCCTCAGTTATCCGCTTTGCAGCAGGATGACTGCTGTGATATTTCATCTTCCTCGCAAAGGACTGTTGGACAGTCAATTGCTTACTGGAAGTAGTACAAGTGGGCTTACGACTACCCCTCTGGGATGACCATCGACTCCCAGCAGCAACAACAGCAGCGCCAGCAGCAGTAGGCGTTACACGCAAGGATGCATCGGAGGAATCCCAGGCAGGAGAGGACTCGTCAGAATTGCCAGTGACATGGCCTGCAGGACTATTGGCATTCCTGGGGAAGGAGGAAATTGACACTGAGGGAGTTGGTGGGGTGGTTTGCGTGAGCTTGGTTACAAGAGGAAGGGATTTACTGGTCAGTGGACTGCTTCCGCTGTCGCCCAAAGTTTTTGAACTTGTCACTGACTTATTATGAATGCGCTGCAGGTGACGTATAAGGGAGGATGTTCCGAGGTGGTTAACGTCCTTACCCCTACTTATTACAGCTTGACAAAGGCAACACACGGCTTGACACCTGTTGTCCGCTTTTCTGTTGAAATACCTCCACACTGAAGAGCTGATTTTTTTGGTATTTTCACCTGGCATGTCAACGGCCATATTCCTCCCACGGACAACAGGTGTCTCCCCGGGTGCCTGACTTAAACAAACCACCTCACCATCAGAATCCTCCTTGTCAATTTCCTCCCCAGCGCCAGCAACACCCATATCCTCCTCATCCTGGTGTACTTCAACACTGACATCTTCAATCTGACTATCAGGAACTGGACTGCGGGTGCTCCTTCCAGCACTTGCAGGGGGCGTGCAAATGGTGGAAGGCGCATGCTCTTCACGTCCAGTGTTGGGAAGGTCAGGCATCGCAACCGACACAATTGGACTCTCCTTGTGGATTTGGGATTTCGAAGAACGCACAGTTCTTTGCGGTGCTTTTGCCAGCTTGAGTCTTTTCAGTTTTCTAGCGAGAGGCTGAGTGCTTCCATCCTCATGTGAAGCTGAACCACTAGCCATGAACATAGGCCAGGGCCTCAGCCGTTCCTTGCCACTCCGTGTGGTAAATGGCTTATTGGCAAGTTTACGCTTCTCCTCCGACAATTTTATTTTAGGTTTTGGAGTCCTTTTTTTACTGATATTTGGTGTTTTGGATTTGACATGCTCTGTACTATGACATTGGGCATCGGCCTTGGCAGACGACGTTGCTGGCATTTCATCGTCTCGGCCATGACTAGTGGCAGCAGCTTCAGCACGAGGTGGAAGTGGATCTTGATCTTTCCCTAATTTTGGAACCTCAACATTTTTGTTCTCCATATTTTAATAGGCACAACTAAAAGGCACCTCAGGTAAACAATGGAGATGGATGGATACTAGTATACTTATGGATGGACTGCCGAGTGCCGACACAGAGGTAGCTACAGCCGTGGACTAACGTACTGTGTCTGCTGCTAATATAGACTGGATGATTGATAATGAGATGAAATCAATATATATATGTATGTATATATAATATCACTAGTACTGCAGCCGGACAGGTAGATAATATATTTATTAGGTAATGATGACTGATGACGGACCTGCTGGACACTGTCAGCTCAGCAGCACCGCAGACTGCTACAGTAAGCTACTATACTCTATAGTAGTATGTACAAAGAAGAAAGAGAAAAAAAAACCACGGGTAGGTGGTATACAATTATGGATGGACTGCCGAGTGCCGACACAGAGGTAGCTACAGCCGTGGACTAACGTACTGTGTCTGCTGCTAATATAGACTGGATGATTGATAATGAGATGAAATCAATATATATATGTATGTATATATAATATCACTAGTACTGCAGCCGGACAGGTAGATAATATATTTATTAGGTAATGATGACTGATGACGGACCTGCTGGACACTGTCAGCTCAGCAGCACCGCAGACTGCTACAGTAAGCTACTATACTCTATAGTAGTATGTACAAAGAAGAAAGAAAAAAAAAAAACCACGGGTAGGTGGTATACAATTATGGATGGACTGCCGAGTGCCGACACAGAGGTAGCTACAGCCGTGGACTAACGTACTGTGTCTGCTGCTAATATAGACTGGATGATTGATAATGAGATGAAATCAATATATATATGTATGTATATATAATATCACTAGTACTGCAGCCGGACAGGTAGATAATATATTTATTAGGTAATGATGACTGATGACGGACCTGCTGGACACTGTCAGCTCAGCAGCACCGCAGACTGCTACAGTAAGCTACTATACTCTATAGTAGTATGTACAAAGAAGAAAAAAAAAAAACCACGGGTAGGTGGTATACAATTATGGATGGACTGCCGAGTGCCGACACAGAGGTAGCTACAGCCGTGGACTAACGTACTGTGTCTGCTGCTAATATAGAGTCTAGACTGGATGATAAATTATTGATAATGAGATGAAATCAATATAATATCACTAGTACTGCAGCCGGACAGGTACTATATATATTTATTATGTAATGACTGATGACGGACCTGCTGGACACTGTCAGGTCAGCACAGCACCGCAGACTGCTACAGTAAGCTACTATAGTAGTATGTATAAAGAAGAATGAAAAAAAAAAAACCACGGGTAGGTGGTATACAATATTATATATATATATATATATATATTATATACAATTATATATATATATATATATATATATTAAACTGGTGGTGATTGATTATTAAACTGGTGGTCACTTCAGGACAGGTCACGTTGCAACTTGCAACTAGTACTCCGAGGCCTAAGCAGACAATCACAAAATATATTATTATACTGGTGGTCAGTGTGGTCACAACAATGGCAGTGTGGCACTGACTCTGGCAGCAAAAGTGTGCACTGTACGTTATATGTACTCCTGAGTCCTGCTCTCAGACTCTAACTGCTCCCCACTGTCAGTGTCTCCCCCACAAGTCAGATAATACACTTACAGTCACACTATCTAATCTATAAATATCACTTCAGCAAGTAGTATAGTAGTATACAGTAGTACTCCTCCTAATAATGCTCCTCGAAAATACTGTGTCTCTCTCTTCTCTAAACGGAGAGGACGCCAGCCACGTCCTCTCCCTATGACTCTCAATGCACGTGTGAAAATGGCGGCGACGCGCGGCTCCTTATATAGAATCCGAGTCTCGCGATAGAATCCGAGCCTCGCGAGAATCCGACAGCGTGATGATGACGTTCGGGCGCGCTCGGGTTAGCCGAGCAAGGCGGGAAGATCCGAGCCTGCTCGGACCCGTGTAAAAAACCTGAAGTTCGGGCGGGTTCGGATTCAGAGGAACCGAACCCGCTCATCTCTAATATATATATATATATATATATATATATATATATATTAGATACATTAGGTGGTAAACAAAAAAATTATTAAAAAGGTGTTTGGCACACCCAACCTTCAATATTTATCTTTATATAACAATATCTACCCTTCCTCCTCTGGATACCTCCTCCTTTTTTTGTTGTTGATATTATAATTTAATGTTTAGTTATATAACGATAAATATTTAAGGTTGGGTGTACCAAACACCTTTTTATATATAATATGAATTTTTGTTTTTCTATATTTGACAATATAATCATGATTCTGTTGTATTAATTTATACTTTTGTGAATTTTTAATTACTGGGACCATTAAGAACTCTCTCAATTTTACCTATAGTACAAAATTCTGAACGGTTTATTCTTTATTGTTAATGACACCTGTCAGGTGTAATGCGTTATGCCACTCAACAGGGTATAAAAAGCATTCTATGGTAGCCACCATATACATGCTCCTGAGGAAGCTGGATCTGAGTCACCAGCGAAACGCGTTGAGCCTTCTTTCCCATACCAACCTGATACTTGGAACTTACTGCTCTTGCTGGCAACTATTGGTCACTCTTCTGAATTATTGGGACTTCTCACACGGTGCCCGATCTCCTTGGCATATTCCTATTTGGAACTGGATGAACCCCTTGAACAACTAACAAGGTGGACACTTTGTACATCCTAATCACTGGTGACAACTTCATGACTGCAAAGCTATCGGACTTATGCTAAAACAGACGATTATTGAGGTATCTTCCAGTGACACTAGCCCCATTTGAGTGAATCCTAGCCAGCACCCGAGGAATCTTAGAATTGCAGTCACTTTTACCTATACAGGTTGTTATGTGGCATTTTTATAATCGAATTCTTTCATTTTTCATGTGAATTTTAATATGTTTATGTACTAAACATGTTCCTTTTTATAATTCATACAGATATCAATTTAATATTCATATATTTCATGAACAGCAAGCGCTGGTAAATCTCCCTCTTTTTTTACATCCACTATATAGGGGAATTTACTATCCCCTTACCAGCTGCTATTGATAGCGCACCCTAAATATTTTTTTTATATTATCTGATAAGATTACAGCTGTCCAAGTTCAAAGCACAAAAGCTAAATAAAATAAATGAATTAATTCAGAAAAAAAACTTTGGGGGCAGCTGTGTACTGAATATAAACTACTATGAATGTTTTCTGGCACTGCCCAATAACCCAGCTCCTGGGGCAAGAAGTTTCTCACCTGTCTGATAAGGTTCTTAATGCTAACATAAACCCCTCACAGGGAGCTGCAGTATTGCATCTTTACACCCCACCACCAGAACCGCAAACGTAGATATGTGTTGGGCTTTTACTGGAAGGAGGGCTACAATAGAACTGGCAGTCTGTTACTTCCCAAAATCCAGTATACTGTATAACTGTGACATGGAGATTATAGGGGAACCTTATTCTACCTATGAGTCTTCCCCTATTGCTGAGTGGTTTCATATGTTACTACCCAGTTTTGTTCTATTACTGTTGTTCCATTTATAAAGCGCAATGGAATATGCTGCACTATAGTAAATAAACAAATAAATAAATATGCATGCCTATGTCAAGGATGGTGTGGGTTCTTCATTAGTCAAGAGTCAGACTACAGATGACTCTGACTCTCTGCCCTTTATAGACCACATACCCCCAGTTGTTTCCACTTTCCTAACCATCTAATAGTGTCTTGAAACAGAGACTGAGAATAGTAACGCTCTAATATCACTCATATCTGCTCTTTCCCACACACAAACCCACTAGGAAACATTTACAATAAAAAAAACAAAAACAAATAAGAACTGTACTTTGTAAAGTATTTTGATGGCACAACTGGCTGTGTCCCTGAATATATAGAAGTGTTCAACATCATTGAGGAAATGGTGGTAAATACATTAAACAAGAATGTATATATTGTGATAGGGATTTCATTTGAAACACATCAAGTTGTCATCCATCACCTTTTCCACCTGATAATGCCTTTCAGATATTTGTTACCTCTTTAACATTATTTGCCCTGCATGAACTAATAGGATAGCCCCGGGGAAATCCTTTAGCTGTGGTAACTCACTGCAACTAATAGGATACCGCCCTCTGTGACTCGTTTTCCTATAGCGTTATTGATGTTAAACATTTTTAACAACAAATATCTTATTAAAACTAGATTATTATGGCTGAAGATGTATAAACAGTAGAGATGACAATACTCTCCACTCCAATTCGAAACAAAGAGGTTTGTCAATGTTATATAGATGCATAAAAAATGATGGGATCATTATGACATACCTACAATCAAAACCCTTATGGTCAAAATCCCGACAACAATTGACCGACGGTCAAAATCCCGACAAGGTCAAAATACAGACATTTAAAATGTTGACAGGTCAAAAAGTCGACAATAGTTTTTCATTGTTTTTTGGTATGTATGTCGACATAGGTTGACATGGACACCGTATAAGTGTACTGCGTCCCTTCGCATGGCTCTCTGTGCTGGCCATGCTTCAGGCAGGGTACCTTGCTGCGCTCGGCACACTGTTATATTCTCCTTCCAGGTCCACTGGGATGGTAAAGTATGAACAAGTTGGCTTCAATGAAAAAAATCATGTAAAACTCATGTCGGCTTTTCAACCTGTCGATATTTTAAATGTCAGTATTTTGACCATGTTGGGATTTTGACCTTGTTGGGATTTTGACCGTCGGTCAATGGTTGTCGGCAATTTGACTGACGGGATTTTGATTGTAGGTAAATTGACCGCATCCCGAAATGATGTCCTGGGAAATGGCACCAGATAGTAACAAGATGACAAGACATTGGTGAAAATGACTTAAGACTAAACATCTCAATCAAAATCCCAACATTTTGTAAATTCCTGGTAACTGGGCGTTTGTAATCTGGTAAAAAAATATTGGGATCTATTTACTAAGCCTTGGATGGAGATAAAATGGATGGAGATAAATTGGCTCCTAACTGTCATTTTTCAAACACAGCCTGTAACATGGCAGTTAGGAGCTGATTGGCTGGTACTTTATCTCCACTGACTTTATCTTCATCCAAGGCTTAGTACATAGACCCCATTGTCTCAGGCCTTTTGTATGCCTTGCTAAAAAACTGCTCTTAGTTCCCATAATGTTAGTATTGTCACAATGCACTGTGAAATATATACATCTCTAATATTCTGAAAAGTATTGATTTAATCTTTGTAATGAAATGCCAATCTTTCATGAAAATATGCACATTGGTTTTATGATACATTTCTGATTGAACTCTCCAATCGCCCAAAAAAGAAGAGAATTAAAAAAATAAATACACATGGAAACTACAGGGATTCGCTAAGATACCAGAAGCACTGCGGGATCTTGAATACAACCGCCACTGAGTAATGAGGTGTATTTTTAAGGATCTCTCAAAAGGGGTTTGCAGAATGAATGGGAAGAGGTAGGGAGGGGAGACAGTTAACTCTGCTTTCCTCAGCTTCAATGGGACGCTCTGAACAGCTGTGAAAAGGGTCTCAGAGTTTTTCTCACGCCCAAACGACATCTCACCCCGCTGAGGTCAGCTCGGCTCACATCACTAATATATACACAGTCTGTGTCCCATATCAATGCCAATATGCAGCTTAATTTTATGCATATACATTGAAAGACAAGTGACACTGATTTCGACCTAACCACAAATCTTTTGTGAGAAACACCTAGCACAAAAGGCTTTTTTTGTGTCAGCGTCTGTCTAACCCACGTTACAACAAAATTCTGGACATGTTCAAATTTTATTCTTTAGCCAGTTTAGAAGTGAATTTGGTACAAGGCCTGATTCATTGATCCATTTCTTTGTAAACACTTCAAGACTATGTTGTTTTGCCATTGGCTGTTATCCAGCATCATCCCATTCCCTTCCTCAGCCAAGACTCTTCAATGACAGGTTGTAAGTAAATTTGATTACCTTATAATGAGTGTGCAATAAAAGCAGAGTTGTTTTGCAGTGAGTAAACAAAATGACTTTGTTAATTAACTGCAGACAATTCCCAGTGTAATCCTTATTTCTCAAGCAGATTTTGTTTATTGCAGTCCTCTAATTCTCCTCACTAATTATCATGATGTTGATCTATTTACACTGTAATGTCCTGTCCTTTACAACCTGCTGAGTTCCCTCCTCCTGTCCTGACTTAAAACACTGGAACTCTATTGTGTTCCTCAGCCATTAGGAAATGGAAGAACAATTGCTTACAAAACAGAGGTGAAGGGGAACTGGTAGACAGTGTGTGTGTGTGTGTGTGTGTGTGTGTGTGTGTGTGTGTGTGTGTGTGTGTGTGTGTGTGTGTGTGTGTGTGTGTGTGTGTTATACAAATGCCTGTGTATTGTGCTGGGATACTTTTTGTTGTTTATTGCTTATCATAGCGTGTAATGGGGGTCATTCCAACCCGTTCGCACGCAGCGGTTTGTCGCTGCGGTGCAAACGGGTCCAGAATGCACTTGCACGGCGGCCGCACTGCGCATGCACGACATTGCCCGGCGAAAGGGGTCACCGAGTTACGTCGCGACCTACGGAAAAAGCAGTCGCAGAGCCGACCGCAAGAACATTGACAAACAGAAGGCGTTCCTGGGTGGATCCGGACCGCTGGCTGGCGTTTTCGGGGAGTGGTAAGGAAAATGCAGGCGTGTCCAGGAGAACGGAGGGCGGATGTCTGACGTCAAAGCCGGTCCTAGCATCGCTGAGATCGTCGCATAGGGTAAGTAGGTATAGGCCTAGTCTTGTTTTACTTTACTTTTTTTTTAGCTTAGCAGGGCTGCACAAGTGATCGCAGCCCTGCTAAGCTAAAATACACTCCCCCATAGGCGTGGACTGGTTGATCGCAGCAGCAGCAAAAAGTTGCTGGCTGCGATCAACTCGGAATGACCACCAATGTTTCTTATGTTCAGGAACGGACTGGGGCTCTGAAACAGCCCTGGCATTTGTGAACGGGAGTGCGCCGAAGGTGCACATGCACTTATCACGGGAGAGAGGGGGGCATGGGGATGTGGATCGAGTCATGGTGCATGGACTGGTGGCATTCCCCAATTTCCATTGCAACAGACACTTCAGGTGGGGGTGCGTGACATGGCTCACGGGGCAAGCCACAAGTCAGGGGGGGCGCTTACTTGCATCACGCCCCCATTTCCTTGGAGATGCATACTTCAGCCATGGGGGGTGGGGGGGGGGGGGGCAGTCAAACCAGAGAGCTGGAGGCTGTGCTGCGAGTGGCCTTCCCGCTCTCTGTGGGAACAGACCGGCTCACCAGACCATCGGTCTTCATATGCCAGAAGTGCCAGTTGGGTAGTCCAGTCCTGCTTATGCTTGACTCATGCCTGTGTCTTCCAAAATTGTATTCAGTTTTTGCTTTACAAAAAAAGAAAAAGAAACAAAATAGCTATATTACTTTGACCAGTAGATGGCGCCCAGCAGAGCTATTCAATGGTTGCTGCTCTGTTCAGGCTTTATGTGGCTAAAGACGGCGATCAACACTTTAGACATGGGATTGAGATCGATAAGCAATTGAATATCGCCATTAGAAAGCATAACACAAGAGTTAGGATATTCTGGTAATATAACGTGGATGTCTACTTCACCTTTATTTACAGTGCAATGATTTCAGTACAGAAAGGAAAAATTGCAAAGATGGCGCTTCACTTCAACGGTGCAGCAACCCAACAGACAGGACAGTCACCTCAGTCCCTTAAAGTTTTTAAAATGTTCTCGGATTTGCTGTGGTGCGCTCCCTGGGTCAGATAACGACAGTTATAACATAATCCAATGGCAAAGTAATATGTTCATCCACACTTTGTCAACAGGAAAAGAAGGACGTGAAAGAGTTCGAGTATCTTCTCTCTAAAAACTTCACCAATTCACCATCATAGGTATCCCCAAAAAATAAAGAGGTTTGCATATAGTGAAGTACAGTTTTATTCTTATTAGTGTGCAAATTAGCATAAAGTATTCAGTACAAGTGAAAATTAATTTATGGGGTGTAACTTCTCATATTATACGTAACGTAACCACAATAGGTATGAATAGCAGCAACAGATGAGATGGTTCAGTGCAAATCGGAATTAATTCATGGGGTATAGCTTCCCATAATCTAAGTGGCGTAACCACAATGGATATAAATAGCAGCAAGCAATGAAACAAATAAATACAATAAATATAATGTGTATTAAAATCCGCCACTGATTAAGCGGACCTGCGGACCTGATTTTGTGGGGTGTCAACTAGCCCACCCAAGATCGCATGGGAGGTTACTTCCCGGGATTTACAGCAACAGTCAAAGCATGCAGATTCTCGGCTGGTTTTGTTCCCCTCTGGTCATGGAAGGTCCCTCCAATCAATCACCAACGCGTTTCAGCTCTATATGTAAGCCTTCCTCAAGGTGTGTGGTTCAAAACCAGCCAAGAATCTGCATGCTTTGACTGTTGCTGTAAATCCCGGGAATCCTTTATGCTAATTTGCACACTAATAAGAATAAAACTGTACTTAACTATATGCAAACCTTTTTATTTTTTTGGGATACCTATGATGGTGAATTGGTGAAGTTTTTAGAGAGAAGATACCCAAACTCTTTCACGTCCTTCTTTTCCCGTTGACAAAGTGTGGATGAACATATTACTTTGCCAATCAATGATTTCAGTGCCTGGCTCCTTCATATATAGCACAAGACTTTTATGCAGTGTATTATTTAATGATTATGCGCAGATCTGTTTCTGTGGCGTTGCTCACAATGCCTCAAAAGCCGCAGCATGATTGGCATGCTGCTGGCATTTGGGGGTGGTGACAGGGAGCGTTCCAGAAAGTGGAGACATGCCCTATTTTCTGCCCATGCCAAAGCCAGTGGTCTTCAGGCACAGTTATACTGGCCCCGGCAGTGTGATGAGGATGTCCGATGTTCATGCTGAGGGATCCGATGCTGTGCCTTTAGACGCAGTAGCGGATTACAGAAGCTGGCAGTGGCCATCTTTATACTGTATTTAAGATGCCTACTGCGGATTTTGCATAACTAGCAAACCTGCGCACAAAAAACACATTGGCTTATCCAATAAATCAGTATCTCCAGGAACATAATAAGTGTGGGTGCAGAAGGGGCAGTTATCCTCCCCCCCCCCCCCATGATTTCAGTTGGGTGGGCCAAGACTATGTTTTTCCCCCCTCCCACCATGAACTCTCATGAACTTCTACACAAAATCGAATGGAGTCGGCGTGATAATAGCCTAATTTGAACTCAACAACTGTCATCTGTCAATCTATCTATCTATCTATCTATCTATCTATCTATCTATCTATCTATCTATCTATCTATCTATCAATCTATCTATCTATCTATCTATCTGGGGGTATTTCAGATCTGATCGCTGCTGTACGTTTTCGCACAGCGGACGACCAGGTCATAACAGCACGTGCGTATGCACCGCAATTGCATGCGCGCATCAGACAACAACAACAGGGATCACCAGTCAGCGACAGGATGGTCGAAAAATCCGTTTGCACGGGTGTTTGCAAGGTGATTGACAGGAGGAGGCAGCTTGTGGGTGGTAACTGACCGCTTACTGGGAGTGTTCTGGAAAATGCAGGCGTTCCCAAGCGTTTTCAGGGAGGGTGTCTGACGTCAGCTCCAGCCCCGATCAGCCTGATTCAATCGCATTGAAAGGGTACGTCCTGGGCTGCGCAGAGACTGCACACACTGGATTTTAGCAGCTCAGCATACACATAGGTTGCACACTTGCACGGCGAAAATACACTCCCCCTGTAGGCGGCGACTATCTGATCACAGGACAGTAAAAAACACATTATTTTCTCTACCCAAATTAGTAATCCACTTAAAGCAGCACTCAGATATAATTACAGAAACACAAAGTGTGTAGACCAATGTTTCAATATATTAAATACAAAAAGTATTTAAAATATTGAATTGTAACTCTACACCTGATCTTATTCATTTACATTTAATTACATTTAGTGCATTTTAAATCCATTCTGTGTACTCCCCTTCTGCATCCACACACTGCTGCATTCTTATTTTCCATTGGACAATGCCATGCTGTAGCTAGCTCATTGTCTGTCAGCTGTCTCAATAGCTCCATCATCAATAGCTCCATCATTTTCTTCTTAACTTCAGTAACTGATGCAAAATGGGTTCCCTTGAGTACAGATTTGACTTTAGGGAAAAGAAAGAAGTCACACAATGCTAGGTCTGGCGAGTATGGAGGGTGTTCTAGCACTGCAATCTGTTTTTCTGCCAAAAACTGCTTCACAGAAAGAGCTGTGTGGGCTGGATGATGGAGGATGAAAACATTTTCCCACAACTTGGCCACTTTCTTCTGATTCTTTTCCACAAATCTTCTCAAACATTTGTTGATACACTATTGCTCCTTCTGGTACCCAGTCTTCCATCAAAGATAAAAATTAACAAGGCTTTGAATTTGGATTATGTTTTGACGTGCTTTTTTAATTCTTGGTGATGATGGTGTTTTCCAGTGCATGGACTGGCGTTTTGTCTCAGGATCGCACTGGAAGATCCATGTTTCATCACAGGTAATAACTTTATCGCAAAAATATGAATCTGCTTGAATTTGTTCCACAATGTCTGTACAATTTCGATTTTCTTTCTGCTCGGCAATGAGAAGCCTTGGAACCATCTTAGCACAAACTTTTGTCATATTTAGAGCTTGATACAAAACTATCCTAACTTTGTCGATGCTTACCATTTCTGCCATCATTTGGCCAACAATTTTCTAAAAAAAAATTCACATGCAATCTGCCCCTTAATACCCCTTTTCCACTAGCTCAAAAAACACGGGTAAATGCACGGGGGCGCGCATTTACCCGTGTTTTTGGCAAGTGGAAAAGGGTCAACCCGGATCAAGTGACCCGTGAATCCTACCCGGCTATTTACCTGGGTAGGACACGGGAATGATCCGGGTAGGGTTCTAGTGTAAACGGGAGCCGTGTCGATGCCGGGTTGTGACTGCTGATGGGAAAGGGGACGAGCATGGGTCGCAGCAGGGGGCAGCTCCCGTGTCAGGCTCCCAGCTGCGACCCGTGATCGTAAGTGGAAAAGGGGTATATGTCTCAGCATATGGAAAGTTTTGGTGGGCATTTTGTTAAATTCTGATACAAATTTTGAGATTACACGTTGCTCTACTTTTGAACTAAGCACTTTAACGATGCACAGGAAAAACACAACTTCTTCGAATGCTATTAAACTATCTGTGTGAGAGGGGTGAAATGTACAAAACCGTTTTGGGATAGTCCAAGATCAATGTTCTCCCATTCACTTTTAACTAACACAGTATGGTTTATTTTTCATAAGTACAATCTTATTTTTTAATAGCCATACCTTGTATGAGTGCGGCCTCTATTGGATTATACATATACACACACACACACACACACACACACACACACACACACACACACACACATATATATATATATATATATATATATACTTTTATATATATATAACATTTTTGGAAAAACTTGCACACTCCAATGATCATGTTTTAAGCTGTGCTCCCTTAAGTCTGTTCCATTATAAAATATAAAAGATAATAATAGGCAATATAGGAAAGGGCACTCAATCATTATATAAAAACCACCTACTTTTATTTTCACCCGGGGTGGGTACTCAAAAAATGAATTCCAAGAAATAGTGGCTCAGCATAAAAATTTACAAAACATCATATACATCCATTGTGGTACCCATAGTGCCTAAATCAGCAATCCCATGTAAATGCTTTAAAGAAGGTTAGATGGTAACTTATCAGTCTATCGTCGACCTCGGTCAGTAAATGACCGTTCAAGACTACTACATCATGTCTGATAAGTTACCATCTAACCTTCTTTAAAGCATTTACATGGGATTGCTGATTTAGGCACTATGGGTACCACAACGGATGTATATGATGTTTTGTAAATTTTTATGCTGAGCCACTATTTTTTGGAATTCATTTTTTGAGTACCCACCCCGGGTGAAAATAAAAGCAGGTGGTTTTTATATAATGATTGAGTGCCCTTTCCTATATTGTATAAATATATATATATATATATATATATATATATATATATATATAGACACACAATCACACAAATCAGTATACTTATACAGTATGAAGTAGAGCATCAAATGTATATACAAGTGATAAGGTCATAGACAGAGGTTAAGTCATTGGTCGACATAATGTTTTACTGACATCTTTAGCTTATACGCACTGGTCTCATGTATTTTGCTTAACTGTAAAACGTCAGTCTGTTTAAAAAATAATAATAATAAGCGGTGGTGACCAGTAAAACATTTATCTAACATTGTGCAAGTCCAATGCTACAGAACAATAAGACGGCCACATCTCTTCTACAACATCATCTCCTGCCTCCATCCCTTGGACAGTTACACAAACATGAGTCTCATTCACTGTTTAGAGAGGACAGCACACAATGCATGTCTATTATATAATGAGGGAGAGAAAAAAAGATTGGGATGGAGCCATTTTGTCCACCCAACACACACAGGACGCTCTTATTGTGTCTGCTCAATCCAACTATGAATGCCATTATTGTGTCTAAGATCCTATTCAACCCTCTCCCCACTTGCCCCCATCCCCCTTTCTCTTCCCCCTGTCGCCTTTGCTGACCCACCCTCCTCCCTCTCTAGGCTCCTTGCGGCTCAGCCGGAGTGCATGGATAAATTAATATGAATTTGAAAAGAGCCTTGTTTCCCAATGACATGTTCTCGCCACTTTCTCACGATGAGCAGTGTTGGAGAAGTGGGGGTGGAAGTGCGGTGGGGGCATAAGGCCATACCTAGAATATCTGTCAAGGATAAATCCTTTTGCAGAGCTGATTTGGTTTAGTTATCTTTCTTTTGCACAAATCCATCATATGTATGATTTAGAGGAGAAAATAATGGAGAAATGTTGTGACACATGTTTTACTGAGGCACTTCCCACTTCAGAGATGCTGTCGTTTAGGGACTGTTCTAAGATAACAATGGAATAGTATGGGAAATTGAGCATTGGCACAGAAAATAATATTGTGCAATAGACTTTTTTAATAAAGGTCAAATGGGGCAATTAATCCATTGTTGGGAATAATTACATTGACGAAGAGGCTGTTGGAATTGATTGGATGTAATGATATAAATTAAAGAGGAGTTTTATGTGATGTAAGGATATTTTGCAGAGACCATGAAACAAGAATTATTAAACTTGATTTTTATTAATATGTTGTGAACCAGGGAACGCACATCAGCTGGGGATTTTGCTCTTTGCCAGGGCTTTTAGACCTGGCAAATTACTGGCTCGAAGTCTAAAGGGGTATCAGACATAGAGCAAACACAAGGCTTTTTGCTCATGAACACAACTGACCTGGGTTTAAGTCCTGAGTCCATGATATTTCTCCGTACCAGGGTCAGATTGTGACCCAGGAATTTCCCGAGTTGATAGACCCAGGTATTTCCCAGGTCTTATGTCTGAAAGGGAATTACTTGTATCGATAAGCAAACTAGCTTGTTCAAAAACTTCAAACTAATGTATCCTACACATACAGCATGCTATTTACAGCCAACACAAAGAAAAACGTTCTGTTATATCATATTCTCTAAACTCTGTATACTATAAACCTTAGCACATTCTGCTCTGAACAGGGGGTTTGGTGACTATGGTGGTCATTCCGAGTTGTTCGCTCGTTACCTTTTTTCACAACGGAGCGATTAGGTAGAAAATGCGCATGCGCATGGTACGCAGCGCGCATGCGCTTAGTCGTTTAACACAAAACTTAGTAGATTTACACAGGCTCGAGCTACGTTTTTTCAACGCTCCAGTGATCGTAGTGTGATTGACAGGAAGTGGGTGTTTTTGGGCGGCAACATGGCGTTTTCAGGGAGTGTGCTAAAAAAACGCAGGCGTGCCAGGTAAAAACGCAGGAGTGGCTGGAGAAACGGGGGAGTGGCTGGCCGAACGCAGGGCGTGTTTGTGACATCAAACCAGGAACTAAATGGACTGAGGTGATCGCAATTTAGGAGTAGGTCTGGAGCTACTCAGAAACTGCAGGAAATTATTTAGTAGCAATTCTGCTAATCTTTCGTTACCAATTCTGCTAAGCTAAGATACACTCCCAGAGGTCGGCGGCCTAGCGTTTGCAATGCTGCTAAAAGCAGCTAGCGAGCGAACAACTCGGAATGAGGGCCAATATTACAAGCAAGTTTGTTGTATAAATAAATACCACGGATCACATGGCGAATAGGCTACCTCATGCAATGTAATCACCAGCGGTAACCCACTACATATATTGGACAAACAAAAAGAAAAGTCCATTCACCATGGATCTTATTGCCAATAAACTGAGCTGTATGCAGTAGATAATATTTACAGGAAAAACAACTCCTTAAATAAGATATCTATGTAGAGATAGCACTCATTGGTGTTTCTATAATGGGTGCAATGTGTGCGGTGCACGTGGGTCCCTGGGTCAAGTGGTGGCACCGCATACACTGCCCCCATATTTTAATACTTACCTTTCCAGAGTCCCCTGTCGGGTGCTGCAGCCAATACGAAAATCACATCCAAAATGGCCGCTGTGCATGCGCAGTAGTGAAATTGGTCTCCGGAACATTGTGGGCGCCATGTTTCTGGAGACATCCGCAGTAGACTCCGGCACAATGCCAGAGATTACTTCACCATACAAAGGACCCAGAGTCTGCACAGGGGCCCCTCCTCTGTTAAAATGCCCCTGATAGCACCAAAAAGGTTGGGTATGATATGTCAACATGCAGTAAGTCAACACCAAAATGTTGACATGTACAGAACACTGACATTCAGCATGTCTACATGTTCAAAACATAGATATCTTAAACGTTGACATCCACAATGTCGACACTGATATAATGTCAACATTGTGAATGTCGACAGTACTATTTTAGCTTAAAAGTAACCCAACTGTATTTGCAGCATAACCCTAGCCCTAATTGCAGACCAACCCTAAACATAATTGTGTCAACATTGTTACTGTCAACATTCATAATGTTGACATTTCGAACATGTCAGCATCCTCTTGTTGACATTTTGATTGTGGACATTCTGAATGTTGGCGTGTTGACCCTATCAAAATTTGGCAGAACCCTTGAAGCGTCAACAGCCAATATAACAGTGCTGAACAATGACACACTCAGACAAACTTACAGATTAAGCATAGGGTAAACAAGTAGACAGATACGGCACAAAGAGCACACTGCAGACAGCATATATTACACAAATCCTATGCACAAACATTACAACAAAGGTTGTTCAGCAAAAAATAATAATATCACAAATGCTACTAACAATCACTTTAGGGTGAAACACAGCAAAACAGCGAGTTTGTATCTATAGAAGAACAGTTGTACAGTAAATGTGAGAGATAGCAAACATGGAATGTAAAAGTGGGTACAAAACAAATACATATAACTCTGAGCTTGGCATACCAGTAAGTTCCATACCCCTGCCCACTTATAAGCATTGTATAGAAAGGATATGCTCTTGATATCACAGATCAACCAAATAAGAGATATTGATATGATCAAACTTACAATAGACAAAAGAAATTAGAAAAGAAGTAACTGCTGAAGATATTGTTGGGAATGGGAAAACAATGGCTGAACATGATGAAACCTGCACCAACTGCTAGAATAATGCAGAGAGACTCATCTCCAACTTAATCCTGCCAAGATGCAAATAGGAGAACTGGAAGTGTCATATTTTTGCATACAGAGAGAGCATTATGTCTATTGGCATGGGGTAATTTACATATTTTTTCACTGCACATGCCCAGAAAGCAAATGGATGCAAATGCATGATTACAGAGTGGCACATATTATGGATGCATCGAGCCTCACAACTGGAGAGGCGAGATGGGAATGGGAGACAGCATTCACACCTAAAGGCCTATTCATGCGGTTGTGTCTCGTTCAGAGCAGCAGTTATGCACATACTGTATATGCCTGTTAGGAAGCACATCCTGTGCACCTCAGGTTACTCAGATGGCCAATGGTGGGGTGGTTGGGGGCAACGACGCTGCGTTGCTGGGACGTGGTGATGGAAACACAGGCAGGTCCAGGTCATTTTTGGGGTGGGTGCAGGTGACATCACGAGGCCGTTGCAACAGGAAAGATGGCATTGGTGCACCTGCATATGCAGAGGGCTACTGGTATTTCCCAATGCCAGCATTGCGTTATCATTTCTAAATGCGTACGCATTGGGGGGTGGCCTATCGCCTTGCCATGTGCTGGGCGGCCCCCAGCATGCGAGTGCCAGCAGTTGTAGTTTTGCTATTTTAGCAAAACTGAAACTGAAGCTGAATAAGGTTCATAGGCAACTTATCCCCTTTATCTCTCTTGGAGGTTTGATACATCTCCCTCTATGGCATTATCTTCTAATATTTTGCTCATGTTTTTCTCTTTCATTAAATAAATCTCCATATATCGTACATCAATAATCCACCCTGACTTGCAAAAAGACTGCTCATGATCAACATACGTATGACAGTGTGTTTATTGTTGGCTGTGATCCTTCATGTTTTGTTATGTTAGAAGGATGCCTACTCCTTTCTTTCCTTTATTTACTGTGTCTACCAGTAATCATTTTGTTGGACTGCATTTGGTAGCTGACTGGAAATAACCCTTTTGATAGCTGGCGATACACTGTGTCACATGGATTAAATAGAACCATGAAACCCAATACTGGAAAAATACATTTGTATGGGTCTCATAAGTCTTTATAGAGTCCCAAAAGGGCACATCCAGTGGGTTGGGTGTGTGTGACCGGCGATTGGAATCCCGCCGGTCACCATACCGACGCCAGGATCCCGGGGAGTACAATGCCGGTGAGGGGGGGGGGGGAGTGCAACTAAGCCCCTTGCAGGATCGGTGCGCTCGCTACAGGTTCTATTCTGACTCTATGGGTGGACATCCATGAATGGGAATAGTCCCTGTTATTCGGGATTTGGAGGGGGGGCAGGCTGTAGGCGTCCGTATTGTGACCACTGGTCTCCTGACCGCCAGACACATAACTACATCCCCATCAGATACATAACTTTACATTTCCCACCTGGAACTTCATCCATTACATTGCTACTCAGTCTTGTTTGCTCTGTCCTTTTTAGCATTTTGTGCTATCCATAGACACAGACAATGCTTTGAATTCCAACTTCTATGTAATTTATAGAAAAAAAAGTAACTAGTAACTTTAATATAAACATTTAATAGAAACAGATGCAATATGTCAGTTTTCTGTCCTGATACATGTAGTGCTTTCATGAACAATGAATGGCAGTGATGAACAGAGCAGGGGGATCAGCAGAACATTGGATCACCCTGCTCCAGGCAGCACCACTGTTTAGGATTACCACCTGTAGAAAAGGAAACAAGTGTCTGGTACTTGTTATACTGTGATGTGAACTCTTTTCTACTATTGGTGGTCCTTCTGAGTTGTTCGCTCGCTAGCTGCTTTTAGCAGCATTGCAAACGCTAGTCCGCCGCCCTCTGGGAGTGTATCTTAGCTTAGCAGAATAGCGAACGAAAGATTAGCAGATCTGCTAATAAATAATTCCGTGCAGTTTCTGAGTAGCTCCAGACCTACTCCTAGACTGCGATCACCTCAGTCCGTTTAGTTCCTGGTTTGACGTCACAAACACGCCCTGCGTTCGGCCAGCCACTCCCCCCGTTTCTCCACCCACTCCTGCGTTTTTACCTGGCACACCTGCGTTTTTTTAGCACACTCCCTGAAAATGTCCCGTTTCCGCCCAGAAACACCCACTTCCTGTCAATCACACTACGATCACTCGAGCGATGAAAAAACGTCGCTCGAGCTTGTGTAAATCTACAAAGTTTTGTGTTAAATTAATGAATGCATGCGCGCTGCGTACCATGCGCATTTTCCACCTAATCGTGCCGTTGCGAAAAACGGCAACGAGCTAACAACTCGGAATGACCACCATTATGCGGTAGGAGCATCAGCACAGAGAGGGAGGACCATGTTTTATTATATGTTTCATGCACTGATTTTATTATATGTTTTATGTCCTGATTTAATTAGTACCTCAGTCAGTTTGATTTAACCCCCTGTGACTGTTAGGGTGCCTTGAGAACTGAGGCGGTCATTCCGACCTGATCGTAGCTGTGCTACATTTAGCACAGCTACGATCACTTACACTGACATGCGGGGGGGGACCCAGTACAGGGCTAGTCCGCCCCGCATGTCAGGCTGCCCCCCCACCACACACACACACAAGTACAAAAGCATTGCACAGCGGCGATGTGTTTGTACTTGAAGAGTAACTCCCAGCCAGCGCAGCTCCTCATCACTGCCCGGGTCGCAGCGGCTGCGTGTGACATCACGCAGTCACTACGTCCCACCCCCCCAAGGTCTGGCCACACCTGCGTTGGCCGGACAACGCCCACAAAATGCCCGCAAAACGCTGCCGTGCTGCCTCCTCCCGCCCAGCGACTGCCTCTGCCTGTCAAACAGGCAGAGGCGATCGCTAGGCAACAACAGCCGCCGGCTGTCTCGCATGCGCACTTCTGACCTGATCGCTGCGCTGCGTGAAAGGCAGCGAGCGATCAGGTTAGAATGACCACCTAAGTTTGTGAAACTCTGGACTGTTTAAAGTCAATTATCTGCATGGTGTTGTGCTAGATTTTCTTTTTACTCTCAGAATAATGTGGACTTGGTCCTGGGAAGGCAAGAAAAGAGATTGTTGGTCAATATATGATGAACATAAAGGAAATTCAACTGCTGAGTTTTCAGGATAAGCTTATAAACAGATTTACTAAAGATAGTCACAAAGGGGAATGGCTGATCTTTCCTTTATCAGTAAATGGGAGCTACACAATGGCTTGATAATGAGTCGGATGCTGCAGCATCTGTGTGTGCGTCTTTTGCCGACATTGCTTCTGCAACTTTGTGCAAATACTGCTGCAAGTCCTTCCCTGATGTACATCCATTCTTCTGCATGTACAAGGTTGTGGGTCCTCTCTCAGCATCTTCAGATGCTCAAATACTGCTTGCTATGTCCAGGGATGCCATCAGAAACTGTGGGGCCTGGGACTGACCTAATAGACCAAATAGATAGGCATCCCCCACACACACCTACCTACGCACAAAGGGCCTCATTCCGAGTTGATCACATGCTGCAATTTTTGCAGCCGTGCGATCAGATAGTCACCGCCTATGGGGGAGTGTATTTTAGCTTAGTAAGTGTGCGAATGCATGTGCAGGCGAGCTGTGCCAAAAAGTTTTGTGCAGTTTCTGAGTAGCTCTGAACTTACTCAGCCGCTGCGATCACTTCAGCCTGTCAGGTCCCGGAATTGACGTCAGACACCCGCCCTGCACACGCTTGGACACTCCTGCGTTTTCCTCGACACTTCCAGAAAACGGACAGTTGCCACCCAGGAACGCCTTCCTGCTGTTAATATCACCTTGCATTTTGGCGCTTCAATCCCGATCTTCGTTAGTTTCTTCGCTGCACGGCGTCCCCCGTCACCAGGCAGCGATACGCCTGCGAATTGCGGCCACATTAGCTGCCCCACACACACAATGCCCCCATAGCATTAGCTACACATACACACACACTGCTCCCAAGGCCACAGGCATTGCCCACATAGCCGCACATACACACACTACCCTCACAGCTGCACTCACACATACACACTGCCCCCAAAGTTGCACATACAGACTGCCCCTGTAGCAGCACACACACACTGCTCCCATAGCTGAACACACACACACTGCCCTCATAGCCACAGCCACTGCCCACAAGGATGCAAATACACACACAGTGCCCTCATAGCTGCACTCACATACACACAATGCCCCCATAGCTGCACACACACACACACACACACACACACACACTGCCCCCCATGGCCGCACGCACACACACACTGCCCACTATGTATGATAAGACTCTATGGGGGGATTCAATTTAGCATGATGTGCTTTAAGGCATCAATGCAATGCCTTTTACCTCATACCCAATAAAGGTGCACAAGTTTTCCTGCACACCTCTATTGGGTGTGACTGTGAGGTAAAATTTGCAATGTAGAGGAATACAATTTGCCACACCAATTGCTGATAATTGAATACCCCCATATGTATGAAAAGATACAATAAAAAGCACCTAATATATATACCTGTACTAACAAATTTATTTGACAAGTATGGTTAATCTTCTTTATGGGTTGCACTTGCTGAATCTTGTTAATTTTGTACTGTTACATTTCCATTCCTTCTATTATATAGTTGCCTGTTAGGTACACTGTTATATTATTACTTATGACAGTGCCTGTTATAAGTATATTATAACCATACCCATTTATTTTCTAGCTTTCTGTTTCATGCCCCATGTATGGCGATAGCCAATGAAGTTAGAGGAATTTGATAAAGCAATGATGGTGGGATGCAGTTAATATACTGGCTGTTGGGATCGAGTTGTTCAGGAGACCAACACGGGAATCCCGACAGCTGGTGAAATGCCGCCGGTCGGACTCCCAACAAATGCGGGGTATTCCAACTCAGTTGGTGGGTTCACTCCACCAACCGAGTGGTAATATAATCTGTGGCAAGCTTCGCTCGTCACAGGGCCCGAAGCAGGGAGATTCGCTGCCTCGCTGACAGGATTCCAACAGATGGGATGCCGCTGTCGGTATATTGACAGCTGGCATCCCGTCTGCCGGTCAAACATACTGTATGTATTCCATGATGGTCAAATTATTAACATTATTTAAGGATTTATTAACAATGTACAAATATCATAAGAAATCCTTTCTAGCACTATGCTTCTTTCTGTACTTATAGCTATGGTGCACTGTTCATTAGCAATCATCACATGTTCTATATGTATTTGTAGGTGAATAATGAAGCACAACCAGTAGAACTGATGACGACTGTATCACTGGTGGAGAAAGCAAAGACATGATCAAAGAAACTGGCATGAGATGAAACAAGATGGAGTGCTATGTAACATCAGCCAATGTTGAAAGTTGATGACCATTCAACAAGAAATAGAATACAACATCTCTATAATATTCTGAATAACAGGATATTCTAGGAGTGGCAATAACCTAGGTGTGCAGTACGAAGACACATCCAATGTAATGTAAACCATAACATTACTATGAATAAGTGAATGGCAGTACATGAAGCGCAGTCTATACTCTTGGAACAAGTAGAAAAGTCCTGAGGGATGGATCACTAAGGACACACGACAATGTACTTCGTGTAGAATTGTTCTCAGTCCACATTTTCAAGACAGGTAAGCACAGAAATGTATTTAAGATTAGTACTCATACAAATGATATTTAACATGTTTTAGATACAAGTATGTAATAGAATAAAAGTACAATAACAGCTACGTCAGTACTTAAAATGATTTTAAACATCACAGCAATTTAAAAAGAATAGGTGAAAAGATAGATACAAATTAGTTTAATTAGTGACAGCCCAATATGTGGATAGTGAGCTTTGCGTGTGTGTGCTTACACAGCCTGCTGTTCCCTTACAAAAGTAACTATACACATTTTGGGCGATATTCAATTGTTTTGTGCCCCCAATCTCCAGTCTAAAGAGACAGGGGATCGAGGGGCACAATTCAATAATTGTTTTTTTTTTCGAGCTGATCGTACCCAAAAAGATTTAGCCGCATAAATCTGGGCACAATCGTGAAAAAGTGCTGTTTGGGCACCCAAACAGGTCACTTTTCACCCCCGTGGCTGCGAGCAGAAATGCCAGAGCCGGAAGCCGTCGCGCTCAAGCGGAGCAACATTTGAATTGCTCCATTGGGCGCTATCTAGTGGCTGCCAGCATGCTACAATTGAATATCACCCTTTATATGAGTAGTAAATTGTAACTAGTGATGAGCGGGTTCGGTTCCTCGGAAACCGAACCCCCCCGAACTTCACCCAATTTACACGGGTCCGAGGCATACTCGGATTCTCCCGTATGGCTCGGTAAACCCGAGCGTGCCCGAACGTCATCATCCCGCTGTCAGATTCTCGCGAGATTCGGATTCTATATAAGCAGCCGCGCGTCGCCGCCATTTTCGCTCGTGCATTGGAAATGTTAGGGAGAGGACGTGGCTGGCGTCCTCTCCGTTAATTAATGTTGATGCAAATATTTATGCTCACACTGCTTAATTGTGGGGACTGGGGAGCAGCTGTATTATATAGGAGGAGTACAGTGCAGAGTTTTGCTGACAGTGACCACCAGTATACGTTGTCTGCCTGAAAAAACACTCCATATCTGTGCTCAGTGTGCTGCATATATCTGTGCTCACACTGCTTTATTGTGGGGACTGGGGACCACCAGTATATTATATAGGAGGAGTACAGTGCAGAGTTTTGCTGACAGTGACCACCAGTATACGTTGCCTGCCTGAAAAACACTCCATATCTGTGCTCAGTGTGCTGCATATATCTGTGCTCACACTGCTTTATTGTGGGGACTGGGGACCAGCAGTATTATATCGGAGGAGTACAGTGCAGAGTTTTGCTGACAGTGACCACCAGTATACGTTGTCTGCCTGAAAAACACTCCATATCTGTGCTCAGTGTGCTGCATATATCTGTGCTCACACTGCTTTATTGTGGGGACTGGGGACCACCAGTATATTATATAGGAGGAGTACAGTGCAGAGTTTTGCTGACCAGTGACCACCAGTATACGTTGTCTGCCTGAAAAACACTCCATATCTGTGCTCAGTGTGCTGCATATATCTGTGCTCACACTGCTTTATTGTGGGGACTGGGGACCAGCAGTAAAATATAGGAGGAGTACAGTGCAGAGTTTTGCTGACAGTGACCACCAGTATATATAGCAGTACGATACGGAAGGCCACTGCGCTACCTACCTCTGTGTCGTCAAGTATACTATCCATCTAGATTCTATACCTGTGGTGCATTTTAGTTTTGCAGATTGCTGACAGTGACCACCAGTATATATAGCAGTACGGAAGGCCACTGCTCTACCTACCTCTGTGTCGTCAAGTATACTATCCATCTAGATTCTATACCTGTGGTGCATTTTAGTTTTGCAGTTTGCTGACAGTGACCACCAGTATATATAGCAGTACGGTACGGAAGGCCACTGCTCTACCTACCTCTGTGTCGTCAAGTATACTATCCATCCATACCTGTGGTGCATTTCAGTTGTGCGCAGTATATATAGTAGTAGGCCATTGCTATTGATACTGGCATATAATTCCACACATTAAAAAATGGAGAACAGAAATGTGGAGGTTAAAATAGGGAAAGATCAAGATCCACTTCCACCTCGTGCTGAAGCTGCTGCCACTAGTCATGGCCGAGACGATGAAATGCCATCAACGTCGTCTGCCAAGGCCGATGCCCAATGTCATAGTAGAGAGCATATAAAATCCAAAAAACAAAAGTTCAGTAAAATGACCCAAAAATCAAAATTGAAAGTGTCTGATGAGAAGTGTAAACTTGCCAATATGCCATTTACGACACGGAGTGGCAAGGAACGGCTGAGGCCCTGGCCTATGTTCATGGCTAGTGGTTCAGATTCACATGAGGATGGAAGCACTCATCCTCTCGCTAGAAAAATGAAAAGACTTAAGCTGGCAAAAGCACAGCAAAGAACTGTGCGTTCTTCTAAATCACAAATCCCCAAGGAGAGTCCAATTGTGTCGGTTGCGATGCCTGACCTTCCCAACACTGGACGGGAAGAGCTTGCGCCTTCCACCATTTGCACGCCCCCTGCAAGTGCTGGAAGGAGCACCCGCAGTCCAGTTCCTGATAGTCAAATTGAAGATGTCACTGTTGAAGTACACCAGGATGAGGATATGGGTGTTGCTGGCGCTGGGGAGGAAATTGACAAGGAGGATTCTGATGGTGAGGTGGTTTGTTTAAGTCAGGCACCCGGGGAGACACCTGTTGTCCGTGGGACGAATATGGCCATTGACATGCCTGGTCAAAATACAAAAAAAATCACCTCTTCGGTGTGGAATTATTTCAACACAAATGCGGACAACAGGTGTCAAGCCGTATGTTGCCTTTGTCAAGCTGTAATAAGTAGGGGTAAGGACGTTAACCACCTAGGAACATCCTCCCTTATACGTCACCTGGTCCGCATTCATCAGAAGTCAGTGACAAGTTCAAAAACTTTGGATGACAGCGGAAGCAGTCCACTGACCACTAAATCCCTTCCTCTTGTAACCAAGCTCCTGCAAACCACACCACCAACTCCCACAGTGTCAATTTCTATCTTTCACAGGAAAGCCAATAGTCCTGCAGGCCATGTCACTGGCAAGTCTGACGAGTCCTCTCCTGCCTGGGATTCCTCCGATGCATCCTTGAGTGTAACGCTTACTGCTGCTGGCGCTGCTGTTGTAGCTGCTGGGAGTCGATCGTCATCCCAGAGGGGAAGTCGGAAGACCACTTGTACTACTTCCAGTAAGCAATTGACTGTCCAACAGTCCTTTGCGAGGAAGATGAAATATCACAGCAGTCATCCTGCTGCAAAGCGGATAACTCAGGTCTTGTCAGCCTGGGTGGTGAGAAACGTGGTTCCGGTATCCACTGTTAATTCACAGGCAACTAGAGACTTGTTTGAGGTACTGTGTCCCCGGTACCAAATACCATCTAGGTTCCATTTCTCTAGGCGGGCGATACCGAAAATGTACACAGACGTCAGAAAAAGAATCACCAGTGTCCTAAAAAATGCAGTTGTACCCAATGTCCACTTAACCACGGACATGTGGACAAGTGGAGCAGGGCAGACTCAGGACTATATGACTGTGACAGCCCACTGGGTAGATGTATTGCCTCCCGCAGCAAGAACAGCAGCGGCGGCACCAGTAGCAGCATCTCGCAAACGCCAACTCGTTCCTAGGCAGGCTACGCTTTGTATCACCGCTTTCCATAAGAGGCACACAGCTGACAACCTCTTACAGAAACTGAGGAACATCATCGCAGAATGGCTTACCCTAATTGGACTCTCCTGGGAATTTGTGACATCGGACAACGCCACCAATATTGTGCGTGCATTACATGTGGGAAAATTCCAGCACGTCCCATGTTTTGCACATACATTTAATTTTGGTGGTGCAGAATTATTTATAAAACGACAGGGGCGAGCAAGAGATGCTGTCGGTGGCCCGAAGAATTGCGGGCCACTTTCGGCGTTCAGCCACCGCGTGCCAAAGACTGGAGCACCAGCAAACAGTCCTGAACATGCCCTGCCATCATCTGAAGCAAGAGGTGGTAACGAGGTGGAATTCAACCCTCTATATGCTTCAGAGGATGGAGGAGCAGCAAAAGGCCATTCAAGCCTATACATCTGCCCACGATATAGGCAAAGGAGGGGGAATGCACCTGACTCAAGCGCAGTGGAGAATGATTTCAACGTTGTGCAAGGTTCTGCAACCCTTTGAACTTGCCACACGTGAAGTTAGTTCAGACACTGCCAGCCTGAGTCAGGTCATTCCCTTCATCAGGCTTTTGCAGAAGAAGCTGGAGACATTGAAGGAGGAGCTAAAACAGAGCGATTCCGCTAGGCATGTGGTACTTGTGGATGGAGCCCTTAATTCACTTAACCAGGATTCACGGGTGGTCAATCTGTTGAAATCAGAGCACTACATTTTGGCCACCGTGCTCGATCCTAGATTTAAAACCTACGTTGTATCTCTCTTTCCAGCAGACACAAGTCTGCAGAGGTTCAAAGACCTGCTGGTGAGAAAATTGTCAAGTCAAGCGGAACGTGACCCGTCAACAGCTCCTCCTTCATATTCTCCCGCAACTGGGGGTGCGAGGAAAAGGCTAAGAATTCCGAGCCCACCCGCTGGCGGTGATGCAGAGCAGTCTCGAGCGAGTGCTGACATCTGGTCCGGACTGAAGGACCTGCCAACGATTACTGACATGTCGTCTACTGTCACTGCATATGATTCTCTCATCATTGAAAGAATGGTGGAGGATTATATGAGTGACCGCATCCAAGTAGGCACGTCAGACAGTCCGTACGTATACTGGCAGGAAAAAGAGGCAATTTGGAGGCCCTTGCACAAACTGGCTTTATTCTACCTAAGTTGCCCTCCCTCCAGTGTGTACTCCGAAAGAGTGTTTAGTGCAGCCGCTCACCTTGTCAGCAATCGGCGTACGAGGTTACTTCCAGAAAATGTGGAGAAGATGATGTTCATCAAAATTAATTATAATCAATTCCTCCGTGGAGACATTCACCAGCAATTGCCTCCAGAAAGTACACAGGGACCTGAGATGGTGGCTTCCAGTGGGGACGAATTAATAATCTGTGAGTAGGGGGATGTACACAGTGAAAGGGGTGAGGAATCGGACGATGAGGAGGAGGTGGACATCTTGCCTCTGTAGAGCCAGTTTGTGCAAGGAGAGATTGATTGCTTCTTTTTTGGTGGGGGCCCAAACCAAACAGTCATTTCAGTCACAGTTGTGTGGCAGACCCTGTCGCTGAAATGATGGGTTTGTTAAAGTGTGCATGTCCTGTTTATACAACATAAGGGTGGGTCGGAGGGCCCAAGGACAATTCCATCTTGCACCTCTTTTTTCTTTCATTTTTCTTTGCATCATGTGCTGTTTGGGGACTATTTTTTAAATCGACCATCCTGTCTGACATTGCAGTGCCACTCCTAGATGGGCCAGGTGTTTGTGTCGGCCACTTGGGTCGCTTAGCTTAGCCATCCAGCGACCTCGGTGCAAATTTTAGGACTAAAAATAATATTGTGAGGTATGAGGTGTTCAGAATAGACTGAAAATGAGTGAAAATTATGGTTATTGAGGTTAATAATACTATGGGATCAAAATGACCCCCAAATTCTATGATTTAAGCTGTTTTTGAGGGTTTTTTGTAAAAAAACACCCGAATCCAAAACACACCCGAATCCGACAAAAAATTTTCAGGGAGGTTTTACCAAAACGCGTCCGAATCCAAAACACGGCCGCGGAACCGAATCCAAAACCAAAACACAAAACCCGAAAAATTTCCGGTGCACATCACTAATTGTAACTACTAATTATTTTCAGTTTAAACTCTATTACATCTATTAGATTGAATTTGGACTTTTGAAGCAAGGAAAGTTCTGTATATTTGTCACCGCCAACAAATATGCTACCTGAGGCGGGTGTAACTGCAGTGTTTCTATGGCACAGAAGGTACTGTCATTTACCTGCCAATTTTCTCCTCATATTCGGGGTCATTCCGAGTTGGTCGCTCGCTAGCTGCTTTTAGCAGCATTGCACACGCTAGGCCTCCGCCCTCTGGGAGTGTATCTTAGCTTAGCAGAATAGCGAACGAAAGATTAGCAGAATTGCTACTAAATATTTTCTTGCAGTTTCTGAGTAGCTCCAGACCTTCTCCTAGATTGCGATCAGCTCGGTCCGTTTAGTTCCTGGTTTGACGTCACAAACACGCCCTACGGTCGGCCAGCCACTCGCCCGTTTCTCCAGACACTCCCGCGTTTTTCCCTGACACACCTGCGTTTTTTAGCACACTCCCGGAAAACGGTCAATTACCACCCAGAAACGCCCCTTTCCTGTCAATCACTCACCGATCAGCAGTGCAACTGAAAAGCGCCGCACAGACAACAGCAAAACTGCTAAGTAAAATAACTAAGCGCATGTGCCTGCGTACCATGCGCATGCGCATTTAGCAACAAATCGCAGCATAGCGAAAATCGTCAACGAGCGAACAACTCGGAATGACCACCATTGCGCTATTGTGAAAGACAATAATTTCCATTTATAGATATTAAGTTAAAGGAAGCGCTCGCTGAGCCTGAGAGACAGCTGGTGACACATGAGGAGACGGAGGGGAGAGGTCCAGGGAAAAGATATATATTTTCTTAAAACAAAAACAACCTTTTATATTATAGAAAAAAGTATGAAGGGCCATGGGTCCTATTTAGTGTGTGACTCCCGAATCCCGGTGAAGTGGGCATGTGCAGGGCTCGCAATGCCCATCTGCAAGCAGCATCTCAGTCATGCGAATGCCTCTGCCTGATTGACAGACAGAGGCGTTTTGTGGGACGGCGACACAGCATTGCGGGGTGGCGTCATGGGGACGTGGCATCGGAATCTGGGACGGTTGCAACTGCCTGCCAGTACAACTCTAGCCCCTGAGAGGCATTTAAACCTTATCCATATTTCCCCAATAAACAGGCAAGTTGATGATGAATGTTGAATTTCCAAGTTAGTGCCTCAGATACAGGTTTGGGGCCCACTCCTTTAACAAACTATAGCACTAGAGCCCTCATTCCGAGTTGTTCGCTCGGTAAAAATCTTCGCATCGCATCGATTTTCCGCTTAATGCGCATGCGCAATGTCCGCACTGCGACTGCGCCAAGTAAATTTGCTATGCACTTAGTACTTTTACTCACGGCTTTTTCATCGGTCTGGCGATCGTAATGTGATTGACAGGAAATGGGTGTTACTGGGCGGAAACAGGCCGTTTTATGGGCGTGTGGGAAAAAACGCTACAGTTTCCGGAAAAAACGCAGGAGTGGCCGGAGAAACGGAGGAGTGTCTGGGCGAACGCTGGGTGTGTTTGTGACGTCAAACCAGGAACGACAAGCACTGAACTGATCGCAGATGCCGAGTAAGTCTGAAGCTACTCAGAAACTGCTACGAGGTGTGTAATCGCAATATTGCGATTACTTCGTTCGCAATTTTAAGATGCTAAGATTCACTCCCAGTAGGCGGCGGATTAGCGTGAGCAACTCTGCTAAAATCGCCTTGCGAGCGAACAACTCGGAATGACCTCCTATATTTCCATTCCAGGTTGCAAGCGGCATCACAAAAGTACCTTGGTGCATATGTAGTGCGATCGTGGCACGTGCACAGACTACCAATAATCGCCCAGTTGTATGAACATCTGCATAGTATACAAATCTGAATCAGGCCCTAGGTCTTTTGGAAGTAGATGTAAAACCTGTGTCACATTTAAAATAAACCAACTGCCCACATACAGTGGTTGAAACCATTTGTCTCCAAATATTTCTCATCTTATAAAAGAACATCGCTTAACAACATTGGGGGTCATTCCGAGTTGATCGTTAGCTGAATTTGTTCACAGCGCAGCGATCAGGCTAAATAACGTCAGTTCTGCACATGCGTATGCTGCGCAATGCGCACACCCGATGTACGCGCACAATGAACGATGTCGTTTTGCACAGGGTCTAGCGATGCATTTCAGTCGCACTGCTTGACGCAGAGTGATTGACATGAAGTAGGCATTTCTGGGTGGCAACTGACCATTTTCAGGGAGTGGTCGGGAAAATGCAGGCGTGCCAGGGAAAACGCAGGCGTGGCTGGGTGAACGCTGGGCGGGTCTGTGACGTCAAATCTGGAACTGAATAGTCTGAAGTGATCGCAAGCGCTGAGTAGGTTTTGAGCTACTCTGAAACTGCACAAAAAAGTTTTGCAGGCGCTCTGCAATACAAATGTTCGCACTTCTGCTAAGCTAAAATACACTCCCAGTGGGAGGCGGCATAGCGTTTGCACAGCTGCTAAAAACTGCTAGCGAGCGATCATCTCGGAATGAGGGCCATTGTCATTAGTCCTTATAAATCGATAGGCTGCATTCTCAGGATTATTGGTGCAGAACCTATTTCTTGGACTGTGCAGAATCTAGGTGTATAGATGAGTATGTAAAGGAGACTGCAATTCCACCTTACACAGCAGTTGAAAATTGTATACTTCGGGACTGAATCTACACAAAAGATATTTAGATATATAAATCCAGGACGCACATCCTTCCTACCCTAATCCTGACCCTAACTCATCCTTAACCCCAAACCACACCCTAACCATAGCCAGTGGTGCAAGTAGAAAAAATGTCTTACGGGTACTGTGTGCGCACGCCCAAAAAAATGGGTGTGGCCAAATGCCACATGGGGCGTGGCCAATGAAAATGGGGGCGTGATACACATATGGGGGGAGGGGCAGATACACGTATGACCCCAATAGTGCCAGATACACGTTGCCCCACAGTGCCAGATATACATTGCCCCACAGTGCCAGATACACATTGCCCCACAGTGCCAGATACACATTGCCTCACAGTGCCAGATACACATTGCCCCACAGTGCCAGATACAGAAATGCCCCCAGAGTGCCAGATATACATTGCCTCACAGTGTCAGATACACATTGCCCCACAGTGCCAGATACACAAATGCCCCCACTGTGTCAGATATACATTGCCCCCCGTGCCAGATACAGAAATGCCCCTACAGTGCCAGATATGCCCCCAGTGCCAGATATCCCCCAGTGCCAGGTATACATGCCCCCCCAGTGCCAGGTATACATGCCCCCCCAGTGCCAGATATCCCCCAGTGCCAGGTATACATGCCCCCACTGTGCCAGATATCCCCCAGTGCCAGGTATATATGCCCCCCTGTGCCAGATATGCCCCCAGTGCCAGATATCCCCCAGTGCCAGATAGAAATGCCCCCCCCCCCCGTGCCAGATATCCCCCAGTGCCAGATAGAAATGCCCCCCCCCCCCAGTGCCAGATATAACATGCCCCCCCCTTCCCTGCTCACCGCTGCCACTGGCCGCTGCCGTCCTGTCTGTGTGAGGGGAGGAGAGCGCAGCCTGTGCCTCTCCTTCCCCCTCAGTCTCCAGCGGATGTCTCACAGTTTAATTCAGCGCCGATCCGTGAGCCAATCAGAGCTCGCACCGCAAGCTCTGATTGGCTCACGGATCGGCGCTGAATTAAACTATGACACCCGCCGGAGACTGAGGGGAAGGAGAGGTGCAGGCTGCGCTCTCCTCCCCTCACATCAGCGGCGGTGCGGCGCGGATGGTGGGTGCGGCGTGGAGGAGCAGCAGAGGGAGGGAGGGTGGGAAGAGGAGCGGCGGCCCGTCGGTGTGGGTACGGCGTACCCACGGCTAAATTCTTACGGGTACGCCGTACCCACCCGTACCCGCCCACTTGCACCACTGACCATAGCCCCAATACCCTAACCCCAAACCCAGTCCACTAAACCCTACACAACCCTAATACCATATTCCTAACCACACTACACCAAACCTAATGCCCTATACATAAGGGCCCTCAATCCGAGTTGATCACTCGCTAGCTACTTTTAGCAGCCGTGCAAACGCATAGTCGCCGCCCACGGGGGAGTGTATTTTCGCTTTGCAAGTGTGCGAACGTCTTTGCAGCGGAGGTCTGCAAAAACATTTTGTGCAGTTTCAGAGTAGGTCTGGACTTACTCAGTCCTTGCGATCACTTGTGTTTTTGTTCCCGGAATTGACGTCAGAAACCCGCCCTGCAAACACCTGGACACACCTGCGTTTGGCCAAACACTCCCAGTTGACACCCACAAACTCCATGTTTCTGTCAATCTCCTTGCGACCGGCTGTGCGAACGGAATTGTCGTAGAAGCCATCGCTGGATAACAAACCACTGTGTACTCGTACGATACGCCTGCGCATTGCGGTGCATACGCATGCACAGATTAGCCCCGTTCTGCCATGATCGCTGCGCTGCGAAAATCCGTAGCGAGCGAACAACTCGGAATGACCCCCAATATCCTAACCCAAACCTATATATTAACCCTAATATCCTAAGCCTAAGGTCACTACGAGGTGGCATCTGCAGTGGGGGCTGTGATGTGGACACATAGAGCTGGTGGTGTGGTGTGTTAGGGTACATGTACAGTAATGTGTGTGTTTGTGCTCTGTTTAGTGCCTATGACGTATAATGATGGGGATGAATTATCACTACAGACTATGGTGGGCTGGTGGGCTTATCTCTCACGGCTGTGTGGCACTGGGATTTCATTTACATTTTCACACTGCAGGCACTGGGTGCCTGTCTAATATAAGAGTGACATTACTAGGGTGCCAGGATAATTTCACAAGCTGGACACTGACTACCCAACAACCATGCAATTGATAGATGTCGGTATAAGTATATAGGAAGACAGCCCCCCAACTTTTTTTTTCCAAGTATACTATAGGATGTGTTCTTTTTTTGTTGTTGTTTAAGTACACTATAGGATTTATTCTTTATGGTAGGTGTGAAGTGGGCAGAACTGCCTTATACCCCTTTCACATCTCCAATGCCGGATCCCACCCGGGAATTGGAAAAGGGTCCTTCCCGGGTGGGATCCGGCATTGGAGCCTCTGCGCTGGCTTCCCGACACAGCAATATGCCGGGTAGGTTGCCATAGCGGTGGGGGGCGGACCCGGCAGCAGGGGTGGAGGCGGTGCTGGGAGATGAGCTCATCTCCACACCTCCTCTCCATATGTAGTAAACGGGTCCCGGGTTGCACCGACCCAGGAACCCGTTTACACTGCCACTGACCCAGTATTCAACCCGGGAATAACGCTTCTTATTACCCGGGTTGAATTACCAGGTCAGATGACCCGGGATTTCTCCAAGGCCCCTTTCACACCGCACACTGACCCTTGTCGACCCGGCAATATGCCGGGTTGATACCGGGTTATTTTTGCGATGTGAAAAGGGTATTATATTACAAGTATATTACAAGTAATTAACATGCACAGTGCAGACAACGGGACTCTGGGGGTATGGCAAGTCTGCTTTATGTTATGACGTGACGGGGTAATTGCTCAGTGCTATTCTGGGAAAGTTTTGGACAGGCCTGATTTCTTAGGCCTGATTCCTTTGGACCCACAGGGCCCTAGGCAGGTGCCTAGGTTGCCTTGTGCGAAATCTGGGCCTGCCTCAGAGATTACCAATAAATAGTAGAAATTCATAAAAGTAAGGTATAGGACTGCACCCAGCAGATGGACTCTAGCATTGTCCACTGTGGAGGGTTGCTACCTCTCTGATGATTCCTACAGAAGTGATGCAGTTGAAAATATGTGTGATCACGACTGGTGAAGTACAGATTCTTATGCTAAATTGTACAGAAGAATGCATTGAACAGTAATAAGAAGTCACAGAAAGCGTTGAAGATATTTTGTGGGAACCTCAAACAGAAACCTCCAACACATACAGCAGTCTCAGCAGAATGTTCATAATAATCTGTGTTGGCACATTTGCTCCATGTCAGGATTTAACATAAGAATGTTATCCATGGCCATATGGTGATCAGGTGTAGAAAACCAATCCTTAAGCATGGACGGGGAAGTGGACCTCCAATGAACTGGAAGGACAAAGCTGACCTTTTTCAATGATTCATAGGTAGCTAATTGAAAGCCAATTGTTAGGCCAATATCTTTAATTTGTGTGAACTTGGATCTTTCATTGCCCATGTGATTCGCTAAACCAATCCCTGCACTACAGCAGTGGTCACATTACCTCATCAACCACTTCATACATTGCAGCCTATTTAAACCTGCTCTGGTCATCTGCATATTGCCAGAGCAACGCCTTCCTTCAGGGATAGTTGGGCCAAGTGGTTCTTATCTGCCGTCAAATTCTATGTTTCTATGTTTCTATAGTTCCTGGTCCCTGGGCCTCACTACTCCTGTACTTGTACCTGTTCCAGATATCCACCGATTGTATTCTACATTCTATTTCTTACTGTTGTTCACTGACCAGCACTGCTGTTCCCATTCAGCTTCTAAACTTCTGCTGCTCCACCTCATCATTGCCAGTTCAAAGTGCCTGCTGTTTATCATCTATCTGCCTACATCACAGCATCTATACAGCTTTGGTCAATCATCTGGGTTCCTGCTGCATGGTGCTACAACCACTATTTACCACCTATAGCTGTTTATCATCTATGGTGCTTATCTGCTGTATGCCATCTATTGTGGATATCCTCACCAGCATTTACTACAGCAAGTGCTTACAGATAATTCTGTTCATTCCCTCTGGCTATTCCACAGGCTATTGTTACATTTGGCTCCGCTATTTTGTGTTCCTACTAAGGGCTGTCCTGTGGGACAGGTGTCCGATTCCTGGCTGGGTTGCTGGTGGTTCTGGATAGAATGTTATTGCTTCCTCTCCGAGTCTTGGATCTTGAATCAAGTTCCAGGTCTAGACCAGAGCAGTCCCAGGCTTTTGGCTGCACAGTCAACAGACCTGGATACATAAGACTCCGGTTCCTGCTTGAGTTGTGTGAGTTCTCTAAGCATGTTGCCTGAGTCGCTTCACTGGTTCCAGGTATTCTTAGCTGGAGTTTCAGTCCTGTATCCTGGTATTGAATCCAGTCTGAGCTGTCTCTCGGCATTGACAGGACTGCCTAAGACACCACTAAGCACTTCTACCTTCAGTCTATCACCTCCATGAGCAGACTTCTCCTCGGATCTCCTAGCTTCACTCACACACCTACTTCAGCTGTGCCCAAGGTTCCGGATATGAATCACAAACATCCTCATTCCATGATACCCTATATCTATTGACTATTACTTACTATTCTGCTACCTCTGCAGAGATATCACCTTAAAAATAGCATATCAGAGTCTGCAAATAGCGTACGCGTATTCACATTTATGGGACGATCTATCAAACCTTTTAAAGAGAATGAGTAGAGGTGTTACCCATTGCAATCAATCAGATTCTAGTTATAATTTTATAGAATATACTAGATAAATGAGAGCTAAAATCTGATTGGTTACTACGAGGAACACCTCCACTTGTCCTCTTTTGAAAATTCTCTTATCCAGAGAACTAGCCAACTTTGTAGCAAAGTACCAAATCTTAATGAATCGGTTGTAACCTTTTATAAATTACCAGAATCCTCACAGGAAAAGAAACATCTAAAAGACAGCAAGAGGATGGGGGTCACTCCAAAAAGCATATTTAACAGCATAAAAAGGTGCACACTAAAGGCGTATCTCCAGTAGGATTAAAATAGGCATATCAATTAAAAGATGTCTAAACAACAAAAACAGCTTGACGGAATTAATTCATGCTTCCCTTCAAATATATGATACCCTTTTTAGAAACAGTTTGTTGAAAGTGCAGGACATTCAGTCATGCGCCTTACGCATTTGGTCATTGTGACTTTGTCAGAGGCTTTAAGATGAAATGCGTATCCTTAGTGTGCCCCTTATTATGCTATTACAATAAAAACTTTTGTACACTATAGAGTGCTCTCTATCTATTGTTGTCTTTTAAGCAATATATACAGTACTAAGCAAAAGTTTTAGGCAGGTGTGGAAAAAATGCTGCAAAATAAGTATGCTTTCAAAAATATAAGTGTTAATAGTTTATTTTTATCAACTAACAAAATGAAAATTGAATGAGTGATTTAGAGAAATCTAAATCAATTCAATATTTGCAGTATTTGGTGTGACTACCTTTTGCCAAAACAGCATCAATTCCTCTAGGTACAAAGTTTTTGAAGGAACTCCTCAGGGAGGTTGTTCCAAACATTTACAGAATTAACCACAGATCTTCTGTGGATGTAGGCTTGCTCAAATAATTCTGTCTCTTCATCTAATCCCAGATAAACTCGATGATGTTGAGATCAGGCTCTGTGGGGCCCATATTATCACTTTCAGGACGCCTTACACTTCTTTATAGCTGAAGATAGTTCTTAATGACATTGGCTGTTTGTTTGGGGTCGTTAACCTGCTGCAGAATAAATTTGGAACCAATCATATGCCTCCATGATGGTAGTGCTTGATGGATAAGTACCTGCCTGTATTTGTCACTATTGAAGCACAAAGAACGGGCAATGTTTAGGATCGTAGATGCAGTGGTCGGCCAAGGAAACTTAGTGCATCATATGAAAGACACATCATGCTTGCTTCCCTATGAATTCGGAAGATGTCCAGCAGTGCCATCTTCTCAGAACTGGCAGAAACCAGTAGGTCCCAGGTACACCCATCTGTCCAGAAGTGGTCTTCATGGAAGAATTGCAGCCCAAAAAAAACATACCTTCGACATGGAAACAAGACCAAGCAACTCAACTGTGCATGAAAACATAGGAACTGGGGTGCAAAAAAATGGCAGCAGGTGCTCTGGACTGATGGGTCAAAATGTTAAATATTTGGCAGTAACAGAAGGCAGTTTGCTCACCGAAGTGCTGGAGAGCAATACAATAATGAGTGTCCACAAGCAAGTGTGAAGCATGGTGGAGGTTCCTTGCAAGTTTGGGAGCTGCATTTCAGCAAACGGAATTGGGGATTTGGTCAGGATTAATGGTGTCCTCAATGCTGAGAAATACAGGCAAGTACTTATCCATCATGCAATACCATCAGGGAGGCATCTGATTGGCTCCAAATCTATTATGCAGCAGGATTGCAAACCCAAACATACAGCCAATGTCATTAAAAACTATAAGTGATGATATGGACCCTATAGAGCCCTGAACTCAACATCACTGAGTCTGTCTGGGATTACATGAAGAGACAGAATGATTTTATCAACCCTTCATCCACAGAAGATCTGTGGTTAGTTCTCCAAGATTTTTGGAACAACCTCCCTGCGGAGTTCCTTCAAAATCTTTGTGCAAGTGTACCTAGAAGAGCTGATGCTGTTTTGGAGGCAAAAGGTGGTCACACCAAATATTGATTTGATTTAGATTTCTCTTCTGTTCATTCAATTTATATTTTGTTAACTGATAAAAATAAACTATTAACACTTCTGTATTTGAAAGCATTCTTACTTTGTAGCATTTTTTCCACAAAATAAACTGACTCATGAAGTTTCTAAATAGGTCCCATGAGAAGCAGGGATGGACTGGGGCTGTTATACAGCCCTGTCGTGTAATTGCTACAAAAAAAGGGCCATGGTTACTGCTCATAGGGGCATACAGAGTCATCGGGCCTGGTCTCTTGGCACGCATTAATCTCTCTATGCTTGGCGGCTGAGCAGAGCCTGAGACTGCTCGGCAAGCCCAGTCTCTCTGTATGGCCAGACTGGCCCATCGGCCTTCTGGTATTTGCCAGAAGGGCCAGATGGGCAGTCCGGCCCTGATGAGAAGTACATGGCAAGATTCATCAGGGGATATATAATAATTTGTAAATGTTTGTGGTGTTTATTTGCTACAGGATTGAAAGTAGGGTTGTTGTTGTTTGTTTGACTTTTTTTGGGGGGTGGGGGGTGGGGGGGTTGTTGTGGTTTAAGACAAAGCTAGATTAGCCATTAAAAAAAATCACTGTTTTAAATTGCGTGGCAAAATTCTCAATGAATATTGTTGATTTTAACAAATAGTCGTTCATTATATTTCCTTCAACCACTTCCAGCTCAGAGCTGGAACAAAAGTCCATTTGCAAATGAAAAAGGCTTCTATGAAGGAATACACCTGAGAATGGCCATTCTGAGTGACCATAGATCCACTCATCTACATCCGATCCTACGTATGTGTACGCTGTTGTGGACAGCTGCGATGGTGTTGGTGGGCGTCTCAATACAAGTTCTGTCAGCTGTTTCATTAGTATATTTTCACACATACACAGCTACAAAAACAGCAGCTGCAGCAGCAATAGGCAAACCCTGTAGAGAGCTGGTTGGTGCCTGGGTAGTTTTGGGGGGGCATAGCCTAATCTGATGATGCTTGACCATACCCCCTCAGAAAAACAATAGGAAAAAAGTGTTTTCAATGCAGCAAAGCGGTGATGCAAGCTGAACAGGGGGGCACCATGAGCCTCCCAGCCAGGAGCAAATCCAGATGGGGCATAATCAGTGCAATTGTCTGCCCCTCCACCACCAGCACCTACCTGCCACCGCCCCCCCCCCCCCCCCCCCGCAGGCAGAGGAGATTTCTGCCAACAGGTAAAGGGGGAGGGGGTGGATCTGGGCCAATGCCAGGCCCGGGTGTAAGTACCCTCCCCCCTCCATTCCCATGCCCCTTGGTAGCCCTGGCATTAGTGTACATGCAGTGCTTAAAGTGGTCGTAGAGAGGTGGTGGAACTCCCCCCCCCCCCGGCGCCTTGTAAATACAGGGGCGTGGTCTTAAAAAGAAAGGGGTGTGGTCACAAAATAGTATCCCCAATTCACATTATGCTGCACAGTAGCACAATCTCATTCACATTACACCACATTATTCATGTTATGACACATAGTAGTGCAATGCCCATAGTAGTGGTGCCCCTTATACAGTGTCCCTTATGCCCCCAGGAGTGATGCCTCTTATGCAGTGTCCCCACTAGTAGTGCCCACCAGTAGTAATACCTCCTGTAGTAGTGCTCGCAGTAGTAATGCCCCCTGTAGTAGAGCCCCCAGTGGTAATGCCCCCATTAGTAGTGCCCCCAGTATTAATGCACCCTTGGTAATGCCCCCTGTAGTAGTGCCCCTAGCAATGCCCCCTTTAGTATTGCACTTTTGGTAGTGACCCTAGTAATGCCCCCTTTAGAATTGCCCCATTGGTAGTGCCCCTAGTATTGCCCCCTTGGTAGCGCTCCTGTATTATTGCCACTTTGAAAGTGCCCCTTAAACACATACACAAAAAAACCATCAAAAAACAATACTTACCTAAAACCCGCTCCTGCCTCTGACCGCTGCCTCCATACGCTCTGGACGCCCGCTCCTCTGAACTATGGGAGAGACATCATGACGTCTCTCCCATAGTGCACGCTGCTGGACTATGGAGCCGTAAGCCGGAGCTCAGTGGTAAGCTCCTGTCTCTGGCTGCAGTTGTGGGGAAGAAGCCGGGAGCCCGCTGGTAACAATATCTCAGCAGGCGCCCGGCATTTCCCTGCGGCGCCGGAGTGACATCGGGTTAGGTGAGCCGGGAGAGGCGGAACTGCGTTCCGTCTCCAAATGGAACTGACAGAATGCAGTTCCGCCCTGTTCTTCTCACTTTAACCCCTGCGTACATGTATAAATCAGTCCAGCCAAAGTTTATCTGCAGCTGTTGTGCATATACATGCCACCTAAACATGCAAACTAAACTCACGTATGTGAACATAATATTCAGTTTGCTTTATATAAAAGAATCCTAATGCATACATATATGAAAACAAATGTACAGGCCTCACCCAATATCAGTTTATGTTTATTTAAAGTGAATACTTATTTAATTGAGCCAGATTAGTTACTTATATGATGTTTTATTGAGGGATTAAAGTTAATTATTATGTTATACCTTACATTTTAAATATGCAACCTCATTGAATTGGCTTGACTTGAAAGCATTATTATTTTTTAAGCAGACTAGATGAGTCTCATGGCAGATGTGGTTAAACCACAACTGGTAAGCCAAAGGTTGCCAATCTAATTTTACAAAACAAGAGAACATTGAGAAATCTATTTCAGAATTCAGATTAATGTTTTTAGGATGTTTATCCTTTGGTGACATTTATGATTTTCCACTTGATCATGATGAAGATTATTATTACTTTCAATCCTCCCCAAAATCTGCCAGAATAAAGATTTTAACTCATTCTACAACAGAAAATCCCGGTTAACATGTTTGCTCCTTTTGACATAACCCAGTAAATTTTCAGTGTGATATAAAGTGGCGTTCCCCCGCTTCCATTCCTCCCCTGGGGTAGAAGGAAAAGATTTATACTCTATAGAACCAAAGACCCTTTAATGCCCCCAGCCCCTGACTGACCTAGAAACTATCCGACCCTGAATAATACAAGTCAAGGCTGCATAAAACATGCACACTGCCATTGTGCGTTTATATGTCACATTAAGGCAATGTATATTGTAGTCAGATGTCTAGTGTAGGAGAAGTTTAGATAAACATGACCCGTAATGTTATATGCAACTGTATCATAATATGCATTAATTATATCCTTATTGTATAACCCCACCCCCCTCAAGAATAATGAGAATGGTTGTCAGCATGAATACCACAATGAGTTCTGGTCAATTATTAATACTGTCCACTCTAGAGAGCTACATTTTCTGCCTTTCATTATTAGCCAGCTAGTAAGATATGTAGTTAGTTAGTTAATTAGTTTCACTTTCTAATACACTGGGGGAGTTGCATCAAAGTTTGGAGAAGGTAAAGTACCAATCAATCATCTCCTGTCATTTTTCAAGCACAGCATCGAACATGGCAGTTAAAAACGGGATGGTTGGTACTTTACCGCTCTCCAAGGTTTGATAAATCTCACCCATTGTCTCAAATAGCTCCTGTTCCCTATTCATAATGTTAATTAACCCCCCATCAGGCGCACCTTTGGGACTCCCGGGTTTAGGCGCAGTGCGCCTAAGAGGCGCCTGTTAGAAAATCGTCATTAGCACCTAATTAACTCAATTCTAATGCTCTTAAAGTGATCAGTGACCTTTATTAGGACGTATAAAGAGAGAAACCGTAGGTTTTATGGGCCATTTCAGCAGAAAATCTGAAGCAAAAAAGAGAAAACACGAACATGAGTATAAGTTTGGGCGCAGTGTGCCTGAGAGGCCAAACCTACATATTTCCGCAAAATATCCACAACCTTTGTAATTTTCATTCATAAAATGAGCAAAATAAACAATTAATAGATGAAAATAAAAGGAAAAACAAAACTTCAACAGTCGGAGGCGTTTGGGTGCAGTGTGCCTGAAAGGCCAGGAGGGTCGCTACTGCACTTCACACAGGCGGCGGGAAAACTGACTAGGGGGGTTTTGAACAGCACCTAGAGATAGGAAGGTACTAGGAGGGACAGGCCCTACGCCCCCTTGGGGCGGAGAGGGAAGCAAGAACAGCTTTGCGGCGCCTGCCAGGCCAGCTGCGTCTGACTGAGGTTAAGTATCCAACTTGCTGCGAGTGGCAGCTGTGGATACAAAATCGCTGAAGCAATTCAATATTGCTCAGATACAGAGACAGCTGATCTGAAGGTGGAAAGAGCCAAACAGGGGTGGAGGGATCCAGCTTCAGGAACAAGTGCCATCTGAAGATGGCAAAAGTTCCCACTATCAAGCTCTGAAAATACAGTATTTTCGGAGCTTGATGAATTTAGCTCCCCATACTGTGTTTGTGGACGGTGGAATATAAAAGAAATGTACAGTGCTATATGAAAATAAGTACAGCATGATCTAAAAGTGAAAGGTTTATTCCGCATTAATAAATAAAAAATACCATATATTCAGTAATCAGGTAATAGTAAAATATCATGCACAGAATTAATATTAAGTGCAGTAGCTGGACATAATGGGCGATATTCAATTGTTTGAAAAGTCAGTTGGGTGTCTGTTTTTCCTATCTAATAAACAGGGGAAAAACAGACACCCAACCGACTTTTCAAACAATTGAATTCCCCCCAATTAGTCATAGACTCCAAACAGATGGCATCCTCTGTGCAAATCCAACTCTTAGGCACAGTTGGTCTTAGGCACAGCTGGAAGAAATGTACATCAATACAATATCGTAGTGCAGGTTTGCCAGTTAGCTAGTAGTTCTTAGGTAGGTGAGTCCAGACAGTACTTTGAAAGATTCTTGCTGTTGGTGCTCTATAAGCACTTTTTTTTATAGCATTGTATATTTCTTTTGTTTCGTGCTTTACAGAGGTTCATTATAGGGAAAAAGGGGTAAAGGTGCCCTGTCTCTTGAGGTACACTATCTCACTACTAATGCTTCTTCCAAGAACTTGGGGAATAGTTAACCCCAATTTGTGAGAAAAAATGGAAAATGAGAGAGCACAACAGAATGGATAAAATTATAGTTTAATATTCAAATCTCAATCAATATATAACAAATAAATAAATAAATTACCCTCATTCGTTCATCTGACAGACATAAAATATTACAATATTGTATCTGTGGTTTAGAATATGAATGTAAATACTAAGAATAGACAAATAACTGATACAGTGGATAAATATATTGTAACCTTGTAAACGGAACGCTGTGCCTAAAAAGGAACTTTTCACTCTGTGTGATGTATGTTGTAGCTGCTTCATGCTAATTATGCCCTCTTTGTGGACTGTCCCTATGCACTCTAACATAGTGCAGTTGGAAAACCCTGTCTAGAAATCCTGCATTTGCCACTGAACGTTGGAACTATCAGAATCCCGATGGTGAGTACTGAGGTTAGGGTTAGTGTCAGGCACTAGTGGGAGGATTAGTGTTAGGCTGCAGAGGTGCGGGAGGTTAGGGTTAAACTGCAAGGGAGGCGGTTTGGGTAAGTGTGCAGATGAGATGGGTTAGGGGTTAAAATACTTACCAGGATCCGTCAGGATTTTGACCATCGGGTTGCAGCGGTTGGTATCCTGACTGTTGGGATTGCTAATGCTGGGATTTTGTATCCAACTCGCAGAGAGAGCAAATAGCTTTAAAAGAATGTATTTAAGGTGGAGGAAGTCAGTGATTTTTCTTCCAGCGTTGCTCAACAGTGGAAGAGAACTTTCTCAGGTAATGTCTGTTTGGAGTGCTATAATAAGGTCTTGGATCGAAAGATGCTAAGTGGTGGCAGTGGGAGCAGAGTCAAGGGAAGTTGTGAGAGAGTGTGGTTTTAGAGGGAGACAAGGATAACTCATGGAACGAGGAGTGTGGCAAGTGAGGAAGAGAAGATAACAGTTCTGAGGACATCAAGACTACACTTGATGTGAATAAAATTCTGTGATCTGAGTGGAGGTAATTCTTTAGTTAACAATCAATACATTATAATGGTCAAGGGTTTGACTTAACACAATATTTTGCTCTCACAAGTGCTATAAGTCCATCTGTCAGTTCAGGAAGCCAAACCTATTCCTGCATTTGGGCAGGATGCAGCAAGCATTGCATTTTGCTTGCGATGCATCCCACCACTCTCCACATACATATTACTATTATTATACTAATGCCATATGCATGGAGAAAATCACAAAGGATAACTTCTGCGGTACGAGCTGTCCTTTGCGATAATAGGACTTCCAGGTTTATAACCCGGAGTCCTATCTGCGCATGTGTTGAGTGACGCACGCGCTGTGGGGGTGCTAGAAGGGGGATCCTGTAGGATCCCTCTCAGCGGGGAGGTGCCATAAAAGCCCATAGGCTTCTATTGGACAACGCCATCTAAAGTTTGCATTGTTCACTGCATCCAAGCCCCAGGATCTTACGCAGGGCTGGATTAAGCTTGTGGGGACCCCGGGACAACAAAACTTTGGGGGCCCTGGGACAGTGAAACTGCGGAGGCTTCCTCCAATTTGGCATTATACTGGCCTACAAGACCTCCCCTAATATGGCCTGAGTGCATCCCAGACGCAGTGCCCCCTAGGCCTGGGTATTTACCGGGACGAGCTGCCGCTGCTCAGACAGTGAATCCCAGGAGAGGTGCCCCCCCCCCACACACCTGTGGACTCAGTGGGACAGGCTGTCGCTGCCCAGACTGGCATAGCAGCTCTCGAGTCCCTTCATCTGTGGCTTGGACATGAGAGGACTTGGGAGCTGCTATGTGCTATGTTGTATGCAGCCTGAGCAGCGGCAGCCTATCCAAACTGTAAGGTCAGATTACACTGTGTTGGGGCCCCTTGTGTGTGGGGGCCCCGGGATGAACACTCCTGTCACCCCTCCTTTAATCTGGCTAAAAACACGGCTAAATGTGGCTAAATCTCTGGGAACAGCATTTTTGGAGGTTTGGCCGCAGTTTTCTGCTTGCTGCTTCCCCTGTGTTTATGGTAAGTCATCTAAAATGTGACCAAATATAAAATGAAGACTTATTCAATGTGTCAACTTATACAAAGAAATAGCCTTACAGAGGATAATTAAGCATGTAAAACTCTCTTTGGTGCTTTGACAATACTCTAAGATAAATCAGATCTAACCTCTGTAGCCAAGAAAGTTGTATGCAACATGTCCTGGCAAGAATATTTGTATAGGTGTGGATATTTAAAGTAATGGGTCTGCATTCAAGTACAGCGAGTTGAAAAAGTCCCAACACATTGACTGTGTGCTTAGCAAATCGGCCCATAGAATATGACAACATAAATGTTTTTAAACACTTTATTTACATGAAATAAAAGAGAATTTGTTATTTACTTATCTCCATAAATGCCAAATGTACTACTAAAATTTGGAAAGTCATAACGTGAAGAGTGATAATATACCAACCAATCAGCTCCTGTCATTTTTCAAACACAGCCTGTAACATTGCAGTTAGAAGCTGATTGGCTGGTACTTTATCACTTTCCACTTATCACTTTTCAAGGCTTAGTACATCTGTCCCTAAGTGTTGAAAGTGTTGTACCTCACGGCCTCCTATGGCCACAGAGGAGATCACAGCGCTCACTGTGGAGGGACTTTTCAACTCAATGTACTACTTCAGAAATTGATTTTCTAATGCTATGAATGATGCACTAGCTGAAGTACTCATGCCAGCTCTCAGAATGGATTAATTCACTAGGCATATATATATAGTAGAGTGAAGGCTTCATACGGTATTAGACCTTTTTTTTACATATGGTTACTCTTCAACATATATTTCAAAATCCTATTGTGTGGTATTGGATGAGCCCAGGTAGCTTCACCTTATTCACCTTACTGCTGGATAGATATACTCTGGGAATTATTCCTTCTCCTATTCACTGGCATATTTACAATGGGTGCAGTGTGTGCATTGCACACAGACCCCCGGGGTCCAGGGGGGCCCACACTGCACATCCTGCACTCATTTTTGAAATACTCACCTCTCCGGAGTTACCCGCTGGTGGCAGCATCTTTAAGCAAATCTCCGGTAAATGGCACGGTGGGCATTTTTCCAGAGATTTGCGTATGCGTAGTAAGGAAATCTCTGTGAAAATTGCTGCTGCGCCATTTTCCCAGGATATCTGCGCATGCGCACTAGACACTGGGACAGCGCTAGGGTCTCCTAGTGACCCTAGTGCCCAGAGTCTACAGCGCTGCCGGCTAGAGAGGAAGGAGCTCAGATGGAGTCTGCACACGAGCCGCCTCCTCTCTAGAAGCGCCCCTGCTCCTATTAACCACTTCAGTGGTATGCACGGAAATCTTCCGGGCTAGCCAGCGCTGGCTAGCCTGGAAGATTTCCGTACATACTACCTTCTGACTCTCTGGGGACAGCCGTACAGTGTGCATGGCACCCGGGAATCACATATTCCATTATGGAGTTTAGCACGCCCCCGGACTCCTATTGGCCGATTCCCAGGCACCGCAAGGCAGCCAGGAATCAGCGCTGAGGATCCCTGTGGGTGATCGCCAGATGATAACCTCGCCCTGCCCCGTCACTTGCCCCCCTGCACCTTTCCCCCCGCTCCCATACCAATTTAACTCCCCCCCGGGTGTGTTTTTAAATCAAAAACCCGCCACTGAAGGGGTTAAGAATTATTTTTGATTCCCAGTAAAAAAGTAGGAAGCCTCAAATCTCCTCCTACCCTGCACAGACTATAGTGAAAAAACATATGATACATCAAATGAATATCCTATATATTAATAGCAGAAGGATGACTTTTATGAATGCCGCTGTCTGAGCAGGACACATCATATACCTAATTAAAGGACATGCTCCTGAGATGTGCAGAAAAATATTTTTGTGTATTGTTGCTTCATTTCAGAGTTATGTGGCAAAACATCCATTTACAATGCATCACCATTGTACTCTGGAAAATGTGACAGTGGGTGCACTCTTCCTGTGCACTGGCTTGGTGCCCTGGAACATGTGACCTGCTGGGCGGTCTGTAAAGTTTAAACTGTGATAGTTATTTGCAGCCACCCACTAAACAGGGATTTTTTTAAATTTGACTCCTAAGGGGATGAAAAGGGGTAAAATGTTCCGTCCAACAAGTCTTTGATCGGCTTAAACTGGGCACATCAGCTGGCCAATTTTAGCTTAACACTGCAATTTACATTTGAGCTTGGACAACCCCCTCTTAAATCTAAATCTCTCTGCACATGTTACATCAGCCACCTACTGTGCAACATGTTAGGTGCACAGTAACTTGCTCTTTTTTGCTTTACTCCGAACTCAGAGTCAGGGCAACGTAGCTTTAAAATGTGCAGCTAGAGTTTGGAAGGAGTGTGTTCTAGCTTAATTCAAAATTTCAGTATAAAAACAAATTTTCCTAGTATTTGCTAAATGCAAAAGCTGAATAGGGAGAGAAATAAAAGTATTCTGGTAGAAGGCACTCTATTCAACAGAGATATCTACTCACATTGTAATAAAACATAATTTTGATTGGTATGCTCTAAAAAACACTAGGAACCCAAACAGTACATATATTATAAATAATAACTACAGTATATTATAAAATCAAATAAGTGCTGCGAAAATATTACCCAGTATAATGTTATAATTTAAGCACAAATGCTATATAATGTCAACGACTGGAAAAAGCCTTTTGTCCCCAATGATTTATATTCTTCTAGATTTTCCTTGTTTCATTTTCCTTGTCCTTGTATTTTTATAAACAAAAATTGTTTTTATATAATCTTTTTAATGACTACTGCTTATGATTAGTTTCAGAGCAGAAGTTACTATCCTTAACATCACTTCAGCAGTCACCTCTCCTATATTATCATTGGATTATCCAGGTGTCTATCTATATTGAAATAATTACCATTGGGTCACACAGCCAGCCAATGGAGTTGTAGGTGATATGACGCTGCATCCCAGTGAGCCCCACTATCCAAGGGTCCACCCTTTCCTCTAGAGATCAGGAAACAGACTGAGCACTTGAATTATACATTATACATATATTATATTATATTACACAGTACCGTGGTGTATTTTGCTGTTATTAGTACGAGGGGTGTGCAGTACATTTCTGGATGCGCAAACAGTATTTTATTTACAAAGTCATAGAAGATCGTGGCTCACCAGTGGCCTCTGTTGAGCTCCATATCAAGTTTGTGAAAGAAGTGAACATTCTGACTTCTTTGATGTAGTGCTGCTTACATACGGTTCTGTGCCTTGACATTTTACAAGAACTTTAGTCAGAGATTACAGTTCACAACCAGACAGTCAGATTGTGTCTACTATTCGCATGCACTGCACATCCGGAAACTTATTGCACACCCCTCATATGGTACATTATCATGCATGGACTAGCAGTACTTACATATTGATCGAGGGGCCAAAACCATGCACTCTCTAATGTTTAGCCAAACCTATGTGTTGGCTGGCCACAGCCCCTCTGGAGACTGGCCACACTCCTAAGCATGGGCCCCAAACGCTGCATTCTATTGGTTGGCCCTTCATTCCCCAGTCCAATACTGCCTACAGTAATTCAGAATCAGATCCATCTTTTGTAGATCTGATCTGCAGATGATTAATTTTGCTAATTTTGATATTTACTATTTCCATTTATTTTTCAGATCCAAGTAATAACATAAGTTTAGAAGGTGCTACATCACTGACCCAAATAAAAAAATATAGAAGTCAAATAAATCAACAAAGCAAAATCTAAACAAAATAAAAATTTGGGGTCAATTGGCAAGAGACAGAGAGATCATACATTGTTCTTTAGATAAAGAGCATAGAAATAAAATAATAACAGAGGCTTATATAGCCAAGGGCATTTCATTGAGCCTGTACTATCTCAAAGATTGCTTTTAATAAAAAAAATAAAAATAAAGATGGTCAAATTTGTTTCAACGTTGCATTTGAACCAATTTATTGAATTGGCTCTTGAGCTTGAAAATTCATAATACATTCTGAAATCTTTTATGTAAAAGTTCAAACTCAATTTGTGCAAAACAAAAAGTCTGACCATATAAGACCCATTTGAGCTAAAATGGCCACATTGGGGGTCATTCCGACCCGATCGCACGGTGCACTTCTTCGCAGCCGTGCGATTGGGGTGGAAATGCGCATATGCAGCAACCGTATTGCACAGGTGCGTCGTTGCCCGGCGTCAGCTGTCGCCAGCCAGCAACGCCTCGAACAAAGAAAGCAGTTGCAGTGGTGACCGCAAGAAGATTGACAGGAGGAAGGCATTCCGGGGCATCAACTGATAATTTCCTGGGAGTGGTGCAGCGAATGCAGGTGTGTCCAGGCGTTTGGAGGGCGGATGTCTGACGTCATTTCCAGGACCTGCAACGCTGGATCGATCACACAGGGTAAGTAACTCTTACCCTGGTCTAGTTCCACACAAAACTTTTTTTGCATAGCAGGGCTGCACAAGCGTTCGCAGCCTTGCTATGCAAAAAAGCACTCCCCCATAGGCGGCGTCGAGTTGATCGCATGGGCAGCAAAAAGTTGCTACGTGCGATCAACTCGGAATGACCCCCATTGTGCAGTGTTTTAATTGGTTTTCTATGTACATAGCATGCAACGAACTGCAAACTCAAAATTTCAGTACACACAGCAATGTTTGTGTTCAAATTGAAAACTGGCAAACCTAAAAGTAAGCCATTTAGCATCAAACCATCAACATTTCATGGTTTATTTTGACATATTTTGTTTTAACTTCTAAACTTTGGGATTGAAGTTTATCTTTAAACAAAAATTTTTAACTTTGCACTGCAAAGCCAAACTGAAATGACCACAGTCATATGGTGGACAAGTTCAAAGTGCTTCAACAGGAGACAGTCAATAGAATTATGAACTAGTTCAAATAATTTGAACATTTCTAGCAGTGATGCATACCTCCCAACATTAAAGATAACAGAGTCGGGACTCCAAGACGAAGCCACACCTGCCCAGAAAGGAGATGTAGTTTTGTGGGGTAGCCTCGGTCACAAGTCATGCCTCCCACTTTTTGTCACAGAGGGGGCATGTCCAGCACTCTGTGAGATGCCGGCCATGCCCTCAGTACCTCTGTCTCCCGTGCGCACAACGTCTAGTCAACGCTGCTCTAAGCAGAGTAGCGAGTGACAGGGTCCCCCAAATCACATTCCCCCACCACAGGACGCTGTGGCCCGCGGGTGGGACAGTGCATAAAAAAGTGACTGTCTCACGAAAATTGGGAAAGTTGGGAGGTATAGTGAGGGGATGCCTGTTTAGTGATGTCACTTGGATTTTATATTGCCCCAGCCATCTTTCAAAGTTTTGTCAATGATATTGCAAGACATATAAATTGGAACAAAAAGAATAATTAATTTCACATATTATGCATCTAAAGCCTCCTCAGTCTTTAATTAACCTTATAGTCTTTTAAAGAGTCTAGATTTAATATTATATCAACATCTTTAAAAAAAAATCTTGTAATCTATTAATGCTTCTATTACAATTTTGATTTGTAAAGATAACAATCCTAAATATGGGTACCTCTTTGCTAACATCAAACTCCTCTTATACAAACTTACAAGGCCCTAATCTTACTCTGTAGCATGTAAACAAACTAAAACATATCTGCATACATAAATATACTGTAATTGTCTCCAATGTGCTACTCCATAGCCAACCACACATTACCAAACAGAGAACCACCAAATTCCAAGTACAATGGGGCTGATTCAGGTTGGATCGCAAATCGCGATCCAACTGCAAATATTATGAAAAGGATGCGGGCAATCAAGCAGAGGCGTTTGCAGGGCGGGTGAGGAGTGGCAACGCTCCGTTACCTAGATGGAGCGCTGCAGGGGCGTGGCTAAAAATAGGGCGGTGCGAACGGGGGCGTGATCGGGGAGGCTGCGATCAAGCAGAAATTGTGGTGTGATCACACCAATATTTATCCAAAGAAAAAGTCTTTAAAGGTCTCTACAGTTCAAGTAGACTCTTATGGAATATGAAATTTTGAGACATTTAAACTATTTTTCTTTAGATTACTGTTGTTGCCTGTAATTATAACATTGGATGATATTTTTTAAAGAACTACTGAATACGTGTCCATAAATAGAAATGTAGTTGGTCGTACCAGAATTTTGAAGACTTTTTTTTATTTCCAAAATTGTTAGATTGACTTCAGTGAGAAAATATATTGAAGATTTAGCAGAATCCTTTCTCACATCCATATGGAAATTACTTTCTGTCCTTTATACTACACACATTTTGGCTACATTGTGGTGGTTTTTTTGGGGGCTTTTCTTTTACTGAAGATGTTTAACTGGGAATGCAATTGTATAAACATGTACGTATGTACTAGCTAAATACCCATGCTTCGCTAAAGAATTTAAAGTATCTGCATGCATATAACTTTCATTTTGAAGGGCTTCCTGGGAAACAAATTAGACTTTCTGCCACTGCCAATCTTTGTCAGGCCGCACTACCGGGCGGGCCTTCCCCGGATTGATGCTGTCAAAAGGCTGGCACTGAGTAGAATAATCCGCATCCTTCTCTGCCCCGTCCTGCCTCTGATGCTGCCCTGCACAGTGCTGTAAATGATGGGATGACAGGACAAGCTCCGCCTGCTGTATGTTAAATATGTAAGGTTTGCAGGGATAGGCTGACTCTATTCCAAAGGGCTCTAGGTCTTCTTGCTCTCCTTAGGGCTCCTCCTTTGAGGTAAAAAGGTAGATTTTTGCACAACACTTAAGGTCACTGGGAGAGCTGTCGGTACCCTTTTTGACTAGTACTATATATAAGTTAAATCTGAGAGTAAGACAGATAGCATGTCCTACAGTTTCCCCCGTCTCTTGGGCTAGAGAGAGCACATGACTGCAGATACACAGTAATGATGTCACATGGACGAAATCTCTCACATAGGGCCTAATTCAGCACATCTACGATCAGTCACACAGACATGCGGGGGGATGCCCAGCACAGGGCTAGTCCACCCCGCATGTCAGGCCCGACCCCCCCGTGCAAGTACAAAAGCATCGTACAGCGACGATGCTTTTGTACTTTAGGAGTAGCTCCCTGCCAGTGCAGCTCCTGCGTGCTGGCAGAAGCTACTCGTCATTGTGAGGGTCACAGCAGCTGCGTGTGACATCATACAGCCACGGCCACACCCCCAATGGTCCGGGCATGCTTGCGTTGCTCAGACCGCGCCCCCTAAATGGTGCCCAAATGCTGCCAGCCCGCCCCCTCCCGCCCAGTGACCTCCTCTGCCTATCAATCAGGCAGAGGCGATCGCAGGGCTGAGATGGCCATCGGCTGTCTGGAATGCGCCGATGCACTGCAGCGCCGGAGCATATGGAGTTCAGATCTGATCGGCTGCTGTGTGAAAACGCACAGTAGCAATCTGGTCTGAATTAGGCCCATAGATGTTTAAATAATAGACATGTGTTAATTGAAACATTAAAGACAACTAAGCACAATGGCAAATCATGTAATTGTAGAATACATTTAAAAATTAGAATACGCAATTAAAAAAGACACCTAAGTTTCTCAAAGTTTCTCTTTTATATAATTGATATGTGTAGTATGCAGTCACCAGTCATTTGTTATTATGCTGAGTTGTGTTTTTAAATGTTTAAGTAACATTTGTCTATTTACATTCCATTGGAAATATTTAATACCAACACTATGGTTTGTGCTTGAAACATGTGAGATATGGGATATATGAGACTGCTAAAAATTTGCCTGTCGCACTGTGACTATGGGGTCCTTTGAAATATGGCTAAAAAAATGAAAAGGCAGAGAAAATCCCGGTAGATATTGCTTCTCGATACCTATGACACTTATGGCAGCGCTTTGTGTCCCAGGTGTTACTAAGGTGACAGGTCACTTACCATCAGCTGTCTTCTCCAGGACCGTCTTTGCCTCCTCTTACTGCCTTTAGCTACCTCCTGTTAAGACTGTGCTTGAAAAATGACAGTTAGGAGCTGGTTTGTTGGAACTTTATCTACACCCACTTTATCTCTCTCCAAGGCTTAGTACATACTGTATGCCCCACAGTGTGAAGAGAGTCTCCCTGAACTTTTCATATTGTATCACACTGATCATCAAGTGCACAGAATGAGTGGCAATGTCAACTCGCTCACTTGTAGTATTTAAGGATTCTGTGTTCCTTCCAGTTTTCCGCCCCCTTTCGATGCCCCCCAAACACACCTAACTTTTTCTTACCTTCAGGAGTTACGCCACTGGTGATGGTAGGAAATAGCTCCAGATATTATTAGTCAGGAAATAAACAAAAATAACATATAAATGGAAATGGAGAGCATGTCTTGTGGAGCATATTTTGTGGGTTTATGTACTATGCATGTTCAAGAACCAAACTTTACAAAGTACAGGCAGTATAGAATTGTATGGATTTCAATACAATCTCCACTTATGACTGACAGGGAGTAATTGGGCTGTAACAGGGTTTTCTCATATGGGCAATGTACAGTGAGGACGTGTCAACAGAATTGTGAGATATATAGAGTTGGTTGCAGATGTAAATACGTCTGTTTCGAGACACATCCTTTACACCAAGTACAGGTTGAGTATCCCATATCCAAAAATGCTTGGGACCAGAAGTATTTTGGATATCGGATTTTTCTGTATTTTGGAATAACTGCATACGATTATGAGATATCATGGAGATGGGACCCAAGTCTAAGCACAGAATGCAGTTATGTTTCACATACACCTTATACACACAGCCTGAAGGTCATTTAATACAATATTTTTAATAACTTTATGCATTAAACAAAGTTTGTGTATATACACACATTGTTTCATATACATCTTTTACACACAACCTGAAGGTCATTTAATACAATATTTTTAATAACTTGTTTGAATACATATGAACAATACGTATGAATAAAATAAAGCCTTCACGCGTTTCCCCACCTCCATCAAGCATCAGCAGCTTCCTTCTGAGGGTTAAGGCTTTATTTTATTGAATCTAAACCACTTTGACAGGTAAATTCTACACAGCAATCTGCAGCATTTTGGCACTGGAATACCTTACCAGCAGTCCCTCAGAGATGACTGCAGCGAAAGGTTAAAAGCACCAGCAGCCGGGGAGGATCATTTGCAGCACAAAAGTGTGGAGAGTGGTGAGATCCCCTTTATTCAAAATTGTCTGGCCAGAGAAACAAACAGTGCACTGAATTAACATTCCCCCTGGATTCCCCGTTTTTTAAAGGAATTCTAACACTGCCTCTAACAGTTTCCTGCTTTTATATGAGCAATGCAGTGATTCAGATCAGCTATGTGTAACAAACTGATACCAATTTGATACATTGTTCATACGTATTCAAACAAGTTACAAATAAGGAAGCTGAAAGGAAACTGTTGCTAAACTGGTTACACTTGTTGCCAGCTATTTTGCTACACTGAATGGTTTTTATGATTGTTTATGCTATGAATAATAATAATAATATGAAGTTGGTGGTTGTGATTCATTGATTTTTTTTATATATATATTGTCCATATATGTTTTAATAAATTGTATGTACCCAATTCCTGCGTGCTATAATACTACTTCTGAAATACGATCAGCATCATTGGGATACGTGATAGTTTTTGGATGTTTTCATTTCTCCAGCGGTCTGTTAGTTTTACTTGTAGGATGTTTTGTAAGTAACGCATTTGGAAATGTTCTAGCCTTGTTAGGTCATGTTTAAGAATTGTCCATGATTCTGATCCATAAAGCAATATTGATCTAACTGATGCATTGAAAACCGTAATTCTTGTGCCCTGTTGGTTCCAAAGGCTTTTTTTTCATATATGCAAAGTAGTACAATCTATATACATAAAATAACAAACAAAAGTGGAAGGGCATATGTGTAATATAAGTGGATATTCATTGATTAATCCCGGTTAACAACATCCCATAAAGTTTCTCCATTCCATTCCCTTAACAATATTCAGTCAGTAATATGAAAAAAAAATACATAGAGCAATAAAGATTATTAAATGTCACAAAATAAAAAGATATACAATATTCACTAAAGTGAATCGAGACTAGCTTAATAAATTGCCAGTCACAGGTAACTCTGATCTCATTTGCAAACCTATGCACTGAGTGTAATGGTGTGTACACATGGGCCCTCATTCCGAGTTGATCGGTCGCAAGGCGAATTTAGCAGAGTTACACACGCTAAGCCGCCGCCTACTGGGAGTGAATCTTAGCTTCTTAAAATTGCGACCGATGTATTCGCAATAATGCGATTACTAACTACTTAGCAGTTTCAGAGTAGCTCCAGACTTACTCTGCCTGTGCGATCATTTCAGTGCTTGTCGTTCCTGGTTGACGTCACAAACACACCCAGCGTTCGCCCAGGCACTCCCACCGTTTCTCCGGCCACTCCTGCGTTTTTTCCGGAAACGGTAGCGTTTTCAGCCACACGCCCCTGAAACGCCGTGTTTCCGCCCAGTAACACCCATTTCCTGTCAATCACATTACGATCGCCGGAGCGAAGAAAAAGCCGTGAGTAAAAATACTTTCTTCATAGTAAAGTTACTTGGCGCAGTCGCAGTGCGAACATTGCGCATGCGTACTAAGCGGATTTTCACTGCGATGCGATGAAAAATACCAAGCGAACAACTCGGAATGAGGGCCATGGTGAGATCCTTGCTATGCCCGATTTTCACTTGCAATTTCCCTTGAACTCCCCGGAGCCCAGATAGCACAGATTTTTACTAACTTTTCTTGAGATATGGACTTTGGGGGTAATTCCAAGTTGATCGCAGCAGGATTTTTGATAGCAATTGGGCAAAACCATGTGCACTGCAGGGGAGGCAGATATAACATGATCAGAAAGAGTTAGATTTGGGTGGGTTATTTTATTTCTGTGCAGGGTAAATACTGGCTGCTTTATTTTTACACTGCAAATTAGATTGCAGATTGAACACACCCCACCCAAATCTAACTCTCTCTGCACATGTTATATCTGCCTCCCCTGCAGTGCACATGGTTTTGCCCAATTGCTAACAAAAATCCTGCTGCGATCAACTTGGAATTACCCCCAATGTGTGCTTACGATTTTGGCTTATGTGAGATTTTGGTTTATGTGAGATGTTATTGACATGTGAGATGAACTAGATAGTACACCGATCTAGCAAGGATTGACTTGCCTGCAGAGTCTATCTTTTCTTGCGATGCCAACCTGGCGGGACCGCGCATCGGGATCGAATCGGGATCGCAAGGTGACTTTCACCTTGCGATCTGCACTAACTTTTCTTGCGATTTTGACTATATAGTCAAAATCGAAAAGAAAATATCTCACTGTGTGTGCACACCCTAACAGTGCGTGTACTTACAATCAATGAGTATCTTTTCAAAATAAAAATAAATAATAATATATAATATAAAATACTATTACTCACACACAAGGCTATTAACCATACTACACCAACATACATCTCTTTGCTTATCTCAAAATATCTCCCAACCCGGCCCATTTGCTCTTCACAAGATCTACGTCTCTCATCCACACTCAATACTTGCTCCCATGCACGATTACAGGACTTTCCTCGGGCTGCACCCACTCTGTGGAATGCCCTACCAAGTACATTAAGACTCTTCTCTAGTCTTCAAACCTTCAAGCGTTCCCTGAAAACTCACCTATTCAGACAAGCTTATCAAATCCCAGAACCATTCACATTATCTTCATAGCTTTCCTAACCAATTATATCCCCACAGTACAGTCCACACATTTATTTTTTTACTCTCCCTTCCTCCTGACCCTGGCTCATCACTGCTGTGATGTGATATCATGTAGCCCACCCATAACCTTTGTAGCCTGGTGGGCAACTATGCAATATATAGCACCTATCCTTGTGTACAGGGCCGGATTAAGCCTTCGGGGGGCCCGGGGCACTAAAGACAGGGGGCCCTCCTGGTTATGTCTCTGTGTGTGTACTCCTCCTCCTGCAACAGCAATTCCCTGTACCCACATACAGAGCTTGATTTAAACCTCATTGGGATCTTAAGCAAGAAATCTGTTTGGGGACCCCCTCCCTCAACTGCATGCAATTTCACACACACACACACACACACACACACACACACACAACACACACGCACTCACACTGCCCCCCATAGCCACACACACACACACTGCCCCCATAGCTGCACACATAAACACACACTGCCTTAGTGACACAGACTCCCCTTACTGACGCAGACACTATCTTACTGACATAGACACACTTATACCCCTTTTCCACCTCTGTAGCACGGGTCGCAGCCGTGTCGCCTGACATGGCTGCGACCCGTGCTACAGCCCCCTTCCCACAGCGCTCACAACCCGATTGCCGGGTTGGTGACGCTGCTGATGCGGCAGGGGCGGCGCTGGGAGATCACATGATCTCCCAGCGCCGCCCTCCCATACACTGTGAACGGGAGCTGTGTCGCCTCGACACGGCTCCCATTCACACTAGACAGCTTACCGGGTTGAACATGTGTTCAACCCGGCTAGCTACCCGGGTAGGATTCCTGGATCACTTGATCCGGGAATCTGCAGGGGGACCCTTTTCCACTGTGGAAAAACACGGGTAAATGCGCACCCCCGCACATTTACCCGTGTTTAAAAAGCTAGTGGTATTAGTGATGCACATTACTGACACAGACACCTCGTAATTACACAAACACTGACATTCACCCCTTACTGACACAAATGCCTACACTGACACCACTTAATGACAGAAAGCCCTTATGGACACAGACAGCACATTCACAAATGCATACTTGCTCACAGACATCCCTTACTGACACAAATACCTGTTACTGACACACACAACACCGACACACTTACTGACAGACACCCCTTACTGATACAGACATCCCTTACTAACTCACTTACTGACAGATACTACTTACTGACACCACTTATTGGCATATTACCATACATATTTGCTGACAGACATCCCTTACTGACACAACTTACTTGATGCCGATACCCCTTACTGACACACACAGCACTAACACACCTACTGACACAGGTGTCACTTACTGACAGACACCACTTGTTGACCAAGACCCCCCTTACTGAAACACACACTAACTGACACCACTTACTGACACACACACACACTTCATGACATGCAGCACGAGAAGGCACAGCCTTCATGATATGTTTGCAAACCCCCCCCCTTCCCGGACTGTAGCAGAAGAATGTCCCAGGAAATACCTCACCCCCACTAATGCAGACTGAAACACACACTACTACTGTGGTGGCTTGGCGATCACCTCTCCCAAGTCCGGTCTACCTTGCTTTCTTAACCTTTTGCACTTCTAATCAGCACTGCAGTCAGAGGTCTGACTCTCTGTTCAGTCTCCTCTTCCCTTCTAGTCCGACTCCACCGGACTCGACTCCGCACTGGGTGTCCGTCTCTCCTCAGTGATGCTGGGAGGAGGCGTGTCCATCCAAACCAGAGAGCTACTGCTGTAGCTCTTAACCCTTTGTGCAGCTGCCAGCTGCCCACTGCGTGACTGTGTGCAGTCAGCAGGGGACTGCTATGTCAGAGACAGAGTAGCACAGCCGGGGGGGCCCCATGAGATAGCAGGGCCCGGGGTACTTAACCCATGTGACCCCCCCTTAATCCGGCTCTGCTTGTGTACCAATGCCTATTTCCACATAGATTGTAAGCTTGCGAGCAGGGCCTTCCTACCTCTATGACTGTTTGTTTTTACCCAGTTTTGTCTTCTGCACTTTACAACTGTCCAGTTGTAAAGTGCAATGGAATTTCCTGCGCTATATAAGAAACTGTTAATAAATAAATAATAATATATGTGTATTAGCATATGGTTGTCCAACTGGAAGCCTACAGGGAAAACAAAAACAGTTAGAAACATAGATTCTCCTGTATGTTAACATTTGTGCTTGGATAAAGACTGATAGCATAGGGTAAATTGGTAAGGTTTCTGCTTTCATATGTATGACTCTGTGTATGTGGCACTGTGTACTTTATATGTAGTATGTGTATAGCCTAAAGATAGCTTACATTTCATACAGTCGAGAATGTAGTGTCATTGGGCAGCACTAATGGTGTAATGGTTAGCATTACTTCCTCACAGCACTGAGGGCATGGCTTTGATTCCCACCATCTCCCTAACTGTGTGGAGTTTGTATATTCTTCCCATGTTTGCTTGGGTTTCCTCAAATAGGTTAATTGGCTTTAACAAAATTAACTTAGTATGAATCTGTGTGTACATATGGTAGGGAATATAGACTGTAAGCTCCACTGGGGCAGGGACTGATGTTAATGGCCAAATACTCTCTGTAAAGTGCCGCGGACTGTGTGTGCACTATATAAATAACTGGTAATAATTGTGTTGATGCTTCTGAGCACATTTTACTGCCTATATTACCACTGTCACTATCATTTTGTACTCACAACCTATATTGTGTCCCCACAGGGTGAAACCTTCAACTCAAAGCAAAAGTGGAAGTCATCAGCAACTTCAATCTGGTGGAACGAAAAGAAAGAACAGAGAGATGTTAATGTAGATTTCAGACAAAGCAACTACAGTTTCTGAAGCAAAATACAATTGGTGTTCGAAAAAAGGAATAGATGTAATTTTTGCAGATTGTAGTTTGATGGTGGCAATTTGACATGAGTTTTTTGTTTAATAAAAAGAAATGTATCTATTGATTACAATACTAACTTATTTGGGTTTTACATCTATAAGTCACATTTATCAAACATTATGGGGGGTTTCTAATTAGCAATTAATTGCCCAGATCGTTTAATTTCCTAATTGCTTTAAATAAACATTTTAGCCTGTTAAATATATGTAGTCATAAGTACAATTTCTTTGTTTTTAAACTAATGCTGGGCATACACGGTCAGATAAAATTCCGGTCAGACCGACAGGCAATGCAATCTGACCCTGCCAATATCTCTGACATACACTGTGAGGCCTCTTACGTAGATAAGACATTTCCCTGTACCTTTCCATGTGAAGGAACAGGGGAATGTCTGTCAATTAGCCACAGTAGGGCATACACTGCCCGATGCAGCCAACTGGACACTTGAAAATATTGCATCGGAGGAACATGCTGGACGATCCGGCATGACCAACCGACCGATCTATATTTTCGGGTCAGTCGGCCACATACACGCTGCATTTAACTGGCCAATACGCTTTGTTCTATGGTACCTTACAGTAGAAATTATAGTTATCGAGACCAATTCCCAATAATAAATATGCCCCAAAGTATGAATTAAAAATGGGAGTAAAAATATTGATTTTAAGATCACAAGCTACTGTATCGAGTACAGATGGGTTTTCTTCCCCTAGCGCAAGATTAGTAAAGATGAGAGACACAGAAGTAAAAAGAAATTTCTTTTATTTTAAAATTGTATAAAACATAATATGGTTATAATCATCAGTGTAAAATCACTGGTTATGTGATGTGCAAGTGATTATGACACCTATTACCGGTAAACATATAGACAAACTACATAAAACATATATAACATGTACTAATGCCAATTGTCCATAGCAAGAAAAGTCTATTTATTATAAAAGCTGTTGTCTGAGTACAGAGGAGGTGCACTTTTTAGCGACTTACCCTCTCTGATGTATTTCAGGTTCTGCAATTTCCAACAGGTGCAGGATATATCGGTGCATATGTAACACAGTCTTTAATGTGTGCTGTGACGTCAGAAGTCCCTGTTAAGCAACTTGTGACCTATTGTTTTTAAAGTTCAAGAGTACCTTGATATTAGTTGCATAGCCAGTCTTGAATGGTTTCAGGTGGGTCTTCCAGATGAGAGTATCCCCCCTAAGACAGATGGAGTAAAAATATTGATTTTAAGATCACAAGCTACTGTATATTGGCATTGCAGCAGTGAAAAGGGGGTTCGGCTTGCATACTGCATAGTCATTATCATATACATAAGTTTGGACTATAGATATATACTAACAAGAAGAAAAATACCTTCTTTAATATTGTTATAATTTTGCGTATGTGAGTTTTACACGCATGTCACGGAGGGTTTATATTTACCAATATTAGAGCAAACTTGCACAGTGCCTAGAGTAACTAATTACCTTTGATCAGTAGTGCAGTGTCAATTAAAGTAAAAAATGAGCAATTGGTTGCTTAGAGCTACTTTTCTATGCAAGATTGCATTTAAGTTACCAAATAATTCACTGTTTATTTATTTATTTATTTATTTATTTATTTATTTATATATACAGTAGGAGCCTACTAAATGATTGGAGATACTCTTGTTACTCAATTCTTCAGTATTATCAAAGCTCAGAGAGAGATAAAATTGTGAGAAATACTAGCCAATCAGCTTTTTCCTAACATTTTACAGGCTGTGTTTTAAAAACAATAGGAGCTGATTGGTTGGTACTGTATCTCTCACAATTTTATCAAGTATTGATAAATACTCTCCTCAGGGTGTTCCAGCGCCTCCTAGCTATATGTATAAGTCTAGTGACATCTATATAAATAAAGCAGTGCCAATAGTTATCACAGAATTTTATGTTTCTTGGCTACCTAAAGCATGCAAACACATGAAATAAAAGGGGTAATGGACAGAAGCTGTAAGTGTAAAAACGAGTAAGAGAAATTGGAGAGAAAAAGGGAATATGCGTTATAGTGGGGGGGGGGGGGGGTCATACACAGGTACAGGTAGTTTCAACAAAAGGGTCTCTGACATAATTTAAAATAAGGTACTATAGGTTAAGTCCATTTATTTCATAGAAACATTGGTAAATGTATATAGATTTTGAAGATCTGCAGTATCCTAGAAGCTGGAACGTGACTCCTCTCTAGGCATCCTGACTTTTCCCTGTCATGTTAAACCACCATGGACCTCCTACCACGTGACCGCTCATCCATACCACATTCATCTGAAAGGAGTTGCAGCTTACAAGTGATTTCAGGATTTGAAGGGGGTCTCAGCTAAGGATAAAACTTCAACCCTGCTCTCCAGAAGGATTAAAGGTTTTTACACATTAACTCTTTTTCTGCCTAAACCATGGGTGAAAACATGGAACAGTTTTTAACTTGTTAATTGTATGTCAGGGTTGGAAAATAATTTCATGCATTCTTCTTTGCAGCGCTATAACAGTGGCGATGTCATAATTTTCCATTATCCAATGTATGTTAGAAGAGACTTTGGAAGAAGGACCTCTGGACAGTATATGTTAACACAAATTGTTACACTTCTAAGTGCTTTGATTTGAAAGCAACATTCATCAACTGGGAAGAGGCCATAAACTCACTAGTAGTTAGTACATAAAAACTCCAATTAACCAGCTAATTAACTGCAGGGAAGCAATGTAAAGAGACAGTGTTCAAAAAGCCCATCAAAGTGCCATATTACAGCCTGCAACAATGTATAAACCATTTGTCAGTCAAATTCGATGACTGAGTATAATATGGTATTTTATTCTCAAATTGAAAGAGAATTAATCTCTATTTATTGCAAAATGAGAAATATACTGAACAGCTTTGTTAAATGAAGAATGAATACTTGAGTTGCTGGTAGAAAATAAAGGCACAGTTGTCAGTTACAGTAAATATTTGTTGTTAAATCACAAATCATAAAATCATAAACGGTTTGCAACAAATAGTAAAAAAGAAAAATAAAGCATATAATAATACGCACTAGCAAGAGATGAGTTTCATCACAATAAATTACTCAGCTAAAAGGAAATAGATTGTACAGTTTTAAACAAATAAAATTAAAACAAATGAAAAAGTACAAAAACACGAAAAAATTTATGAAATTATGTCACTAATTCTGCAGCACGCTGACATATTTGGAATGGGTGTCATTCATACATATAAAAATGGTTATAAACCAGCGGTGGTCAACCCGCGGCTCTCGAGCCGCATGCGGTTCTTTCTATCTCCGCATGCGGCTCGTAAGCTCCCGCGGTTCCTCCCGCTGCCCTAGTCTGCAGTGCCCGGCTCCGGCCCATGAGCCAATCAGAGCTCGCGGACCGACAGCCAATCAGGAGTCTTAGCTGCCGGTCCGCAAACTCTGATTGGCTCACGGACCGACGCCTAATTAGAGAGAATCAACGCCACTGGAGAGTGGAGACTGAGGGGCGGAAGAGGCGCACGCTGCGCTCTCCTCCCCTCATAAGCAGCAGACTGAGCAGAGCAGCATCGCGGAGGTGAGCAGCACTTGGGGGTGCAGTGTGGGGACATGAGTATCTTACACTGGGGGCATATCTGGCACTGTATGGACGTGTATCTGTCACTGGGGGCATATCTTTCACTGGGGGGATGTGTTTCTGGCACTGGAGGGACGTGTATCTGGCACTGGGGGCATATCTGGTACTGGGGGACATGTGTTTCTGGCACTGGGGGCATATCTGGCACTGGGGGTACGTGTATCTGGCACTGGGGGTATATCTGGCACTGGGGAGATGTGTAGCTGTCAGTGGGGGCATATCTGGCACTGGGGAGGCGTGTAGCTGACAGTGGGGGCATATTTGGCACTGGGGGCATATCTGGCACTGGGAGGACATGTGTATCTGGCACTCGGGGATGTGTATCTGGCAGTGGGGGCATATTTGGCACTGGGGGCATATCTGGCACTGGGAGGACATGTGTATCTGGCACTCGGGGATGTGTATCTGGCAGTGGGGGCATATTTGGCACTGGGGGCATATCTGGCACTGGGGAGATGTGTAGCTAGCAGTGTGGGAATATCTGGCTCTGGGGACATATTTGGCACTGGGGGCATATCTGGCACTGGGGGCATATCTGGCACATCCGGCACTGGGGGCATATCTGGCACTGGGGGGGACATGTGTATCTTACACTGGGGGCATATCTGGCACTGGGGAGATGTGTATCTGGCAGTGGGGGCATATCTGGCACTATGGGGATATATATGTATCTGGCACTGTGGAGGAATATATGTATCTGGCACTGTGGAGGAATATATGTATCTGGCACTGTGGAGGAATATATGTATCTGGCACTGTGGAGGAATATCTGGCACTGTGGGGACATATATGTATCTGGCACTGTGGGGGCATATATGTATTTGGCACTGTGGAGGCACCTATGCCACGCCCCCATTTTTGCTTGTGCGCCTTCGGCGCGTGCATGATATGGCTCTTACCCTTGACTACAGATCTTTTCTGGCTCTTTGCCACTGACTGGTTCACCACCCCTGCTATAAACCATATAGGCATGCAAAAATGTATTAAAATCACATGCAATAAATGTGGACCTCAAATCCACATATAGAGATGTCATGTTAAACTTTTAATGGAATGCAGTCAATATAACGGCTGTCGGGATCCCGGCATTCAGAAGTATGATGCCAGAATCCCGACAGCTGGTGAAATCCCAACGCCCGAAATCCTAACACACGCAGGATAATCCCACTCGCTTGGTGGGTCCACGCGTGGCAAACGCAGCAGGCCCGCAAGGAGACTCGCTGCCGGGATTCCGGCAGGTAGGATGCTGCTGTTGGTATAGTGACAGCCAGCCTCCTCAGTGGCGTAACTGGAAATTTTTCTCCCCCAAGCCAAGAAATTCTTCGGCGCCCCCCCCCCCCCCCCCCCCATAATTGGCAGTAGTAAAGGGATGTGGCTTCCTTGAAATGGGCGTGGCTTCGCATACAGGTGCGTGGCATGGCATTGCAGGAAAAGACTACCTTACACCCCAGTTTTGCAACCTGCACGCCCAGACGTTAGCCACCACAGGAAAGAAAAATAATCCTGATTCATGCCCCTTACATTATTTGTAATTTTTCCTCCTTATAGTAATGCCCAGTATACATTATGCCACATACTGCAATGGCCCTTAGACATTATGCCACACACAATAATGCACATGACACAATATGCACACACTGTAATGCCCCCGACACATTATGCCACACACCGTAATGCCTGTGACACATTATGACAGGAATCGCAATGCCCGTTATACATTATGCTACACACTGCAATGCCCCTGATACATTATAGCACATACAATGTCTGTGACACATTATGACACACACCACAATGACCCTGAGACATTATACCACATACCACAATGATCGTGATATAGTATACAACACACCGTAATGCCTGACACATTATGACACACACCGCAATGTCCGTGATACATTATGCCACACACCGTAATGCCCATTACACATTAAGTTCTACAGTAAGGCTTCTAATCACTTTTAAATTACCTGCTCGTTGCCAGGGGTTTCATGCTCTTGGTTCCATGCACAGTGCCAGGGATTTTCATGCTCAGGGTGTCATGCTCGTTGCCAGGGGTTTCATGCACTGGGTGTCATGCTCGTTGCTAGGGGGTAGTGCTTGTTGGTAGGGCCGTGCTCCCAGTGCCACATATGCCCCCAGTGCCAGATATTCCCCCACAGTGCCAGGTACATGCCCCCAGTGCCAAATATACCCTCCCAGTGCCACATATGCCCCCAGTGCCAGATATTCCCCCACAGTGCCAGGTATATGCCCCCAGTGCCAGATATTCCCCCACAGTGCCACATATGCCCCCTCAGTGCCTGCTCCCCCCAGTGCCAGATATTCCCCCACAGTGCCAGGTATTTGCCCCCAGTGCCAGATATTCCCCCACAGTGCCACATATGCCCCCTCAGTGCCTGCTCCCCCCAGTGCCAGATATTCCCCCACAGTGCCAGGTATTTGCCCCCAGTGCCAGATATTCCCCCACAGTGCCACATATGCCCCCTCAGTGCCTGCTCTCCCCAGTGCCAGATATTCCCCCACAGTGCCAGGTATATGCCCCCAGTGCCAGATATTCCCCCACAGTGCCAGGTATATGCCCCCAGTGCCAGATATTCCCCCACAGTGCCACATAAGCCCCCTCAGTGCCTGCTCCCCCCAGTGCCAGATATTCCCCCACAGTGCCAGGTATATGCCCCCAGTGCCAGATATTTCCCCCACAGTGTCACATAAGCCCCCTCAGTGTCTGCTCCCCCCAGTGCCAGATATTGCCCCATAGTGCCAGGTATATGCCCCCAGTGCCAGATATTTCTCCACACAGTGCCAGGTATATGCCTCCAGTGCCAGATATTCCCCCACAGTGCCACCAGGTACATGCGCTCAGTGCCAGATATTCCCCCACAGTGCCTGCTCCCCTATTCCCCCCCCCCCCCCCCCGCCGCTCCTTTGTGTTGGAGGGACACGGAGGGCACAGCGCGCGCCTCTCCCGTGTCCTTCCTGGCTCTCCTGCGGGTCTAATAAAGGAAGTGCCGGTTCGTGAGCCAATCAGAGCTCACGAACGGCACTTCCTTTATTAGACCGGCCGGAGAGCCAGGAGGGACACTGGAGAGGCGCGCGGGGTGCCCTCCGTGTCCCTCCAACACAGCAGCGGAGGGAAGGAGACAGCAGATTGACATGCGGACGCTCGTCCGCATGTCAATCTGTTCTAAATCAGTGGCGCCCCCGCAGCCCCTCGCCCCCAAGCCACCGCGAGGACTGCGGGGGCAGTAGTTACACCACTGGGCCTCCTGTCTGCCACTATATCATATGTATTCACTTTTAACTTTATTCTCTGATACACTTACTTATAACGATTTGTGCATACACGTTCTATTGGAGAATAACATACAGATGGGTCCATGTTTATCTTGACCTTTAATAGGATTAACTGAGACTGGGCAGTCGTACTTAATCCCCTGCTGTATTGTTCTCTGTATTGTATTGCAGCTGAGAACAATAGATGAAGGGTTTATGTTAATAAACCATGTTGTGCCTAGGCGCAGCAAACTTGTCAAGATAACCATGGACCCATCTGTATGTGGGAAATAAGTAAAATTATATTTCTTCTTCATAGGTATTATAACATTGTGTATGCATACAGTATTGTTATATTATGTAGTTGTAGTTTGTACCTACTTACAAAAATGATAATAAAAGCAATGCTAGGTACATACCTAAACGTTTTCACTCAAGATCTGGCCAACTTTACAGTTTTCTGAGCGATGAAATGATCTTGAGAACATCCAATTTTCACACTAGTGATGTATCGTCCAAGTTTGTCACAAAGGTGATGTTTCTACCTTTACAGTACAGGAGCATCAGAGATGTCAGACAGATGATTGAAAATTCATACACACGCACTCAGTGATCGTATTTCAGCGGAGTGGATGATGGCTGCTATAAATTCCATGCGCACCTCTGTCGCTCCAGGCCCAGATGGGTTCACAGTTCAATATTATACACTTTTAGCAAAGGATTTGGCCCCGCACCTAACCTCCCTATTTAATGATATCCTAGAAGGTGCTTCCTTCATGCCTGAGACGACCCGGGCAGATATTGTGGTAATCCCAAAACCCGACTAGGGTGGTCATTCCGAGTTGATCGCACGTAGCAACTTTTTGCTGCTCGTGCGATCAACTTGACGCCGCCTATGGGGGAGTGTATTTTAGCATAGCAGGGCTGCAATCGCTTGTGCAGCCCTGCTATGCTAAAAAAGTTTTGTGCAGAACAATACCAGCCTGCACCTACTTACCCAGTGCGACGGATCCAGCGATGAAGGTCCCAGCTGTGACGTCAAACATCTGCCCTCCAAACGCCTGGACATGCCTGCGTTAGCATTACTACGCCCGGGAAATGGTGAGTAGATGCCCGGATCCTCCTTCCTGCTGTCAATCTTCTTGCGATTGGGCCTGCGATCGCTTTATTCGGTCCTGGCGTCGTTGCCCGGCGACTGCCGTTGCTGGGCAATGACGCACGTGTGCAATGCGGGCACCGCGCAGCTGCAGTTCCGACTCATTTGCACCGCTGCGTGCGAATGGGTCGGAATGACCCCCTAAGTGTTCCAATTACAGACCAATTTCGCTATTGAACGTAGACCTGAAGATTTATGGAAAAATCTTAGCTAATTGTCTAGCTCCTTTGCTTCCCTACCTGATTCATCCAGACCAGGGCCAGTATTTACTAAAAATCAGAGTTTTGCCGATTTTTGTTTTTTCTTCTAAGTCCCAACACGGGAATTCACTAAGCACAAATCTCGGCAGTGTCTGGTCTATTAGTAATGGATTTAACGGCAAAGTTCTGAAATACGAATGAATAGACCATCGGTCAAACTCGGCTGTTATTTCATACAATACGGGTATTCACTATTCATTCGTATTTGGGTGTTAGTCTCTGAGTGCTCAAGTGCGGGTCTATTTTTTTGCGAATCATTAAAAAAAGCAGCAAAAAAATAGACCTGCTTTTTCCAGTCGAGTTTGGATAACCATGCACGGATCAGTGAGATCTGTGCATGGTTATCTATGGGAAAGGGTGTGTTTAGTGTAAAAACAGAAAAAAAAATTGCGTGGGGTCCCCCCTCCTAAGCACAACCAGCCTCGGGCTCTTTGAGCCGGTCCTGGTTGACAAAATATGGGGAAAAAATGACAGGGGTTCCCCCATATTTCATCAACCAGCACCGGGCTCTGCGCCTGGTCCTGGTTCAAAAAATACGGGGGACAAAAAGCGAAGGGGTCCCCCGTATTTCTTAAACCAGCACCGGGCTCCACTAGCCAGGTACATAATGCCACAGCCGGGGGACACTTTTATTGTGGTCCCGCCGGCCCTGGCATTACATACCCAACTAGTCACCCCTGGCCGGGGTACCCTGGAGGAGTGGGAACCCCTTAAATCAAGGGTTGATTTAAGGGGTTCCCACTCCTCCAGGGCACCCCGGCCAGGGGTGACTAGTTGGGTATGTAATGCCAGGGCCACCGGGACCACAATAAAAGTGTCCCCCGGCTGTGGCATTATGTACCTGGCTAGTGGAGCCCGGTGCTGGTTTAAGAAATACGGGGGACCCCTACGCTTTTTGTCCCCCGTATTTTTTGAACCAGGACCAGGCGCAGAGCCCGGTGCTGGTTGATTAAATATGGGGGAACCCCTGTAATTTTTTTTCCCATATTTTGTCAACCAGGACCGGCTTAAAGAGCCCGAGGCTGGTTGTGCTTAGGAGGGGGGGCCCCACGCAATTTTTTTCTGATTTTTTAACATTTTAAACACCTTTTTAAGGTACACAATGAAGCCCTGCACGGATCTCACAGATCCGGCAAGGATTCCTTGTGTTTTGTCAGGCAGTGTTTTACTCATCACTCCCATAAAACACTGCCTGACATTACGAATCACATCGACATCGGAAAATACGAATTGTGAAAAGTCGGCAGCTTAGTGAATGACCGTATCAGGATTCAAAAAGTTGCAGTAAAATGCACCCGATACCATTCGAGATCAAACACCCTTCAAAACGGCAAAAACACGAATCTTTGTAAATATACCCCCAGGTTGGGTTTATACCAGGATGTCAAGCGTCTGCTCACATTTGAAGGGCTATTCATCTAATTTACTCCATTCATAAATGGAAACTACCATGTCTTGTTATGGCACTCGACGCAGAGAAGGCCTTCAGCCACATATCCTGGACCCTTGTTTTTGCTGTTCTTGACAAAATGGGGTTTTCTGGTAAATTTTTGATGGCATTCAAGCGCTTTATCACTCCCCAATGGCGCGTGTCTCTGTTAATGGCTATACTTCTGCTAGTTTTGGGATTGCGAACGATACCATGCAGGGTTGTCCTCTCTCCCCAATATTTGCTCTTTTTATGGAGCCTCTGGATGCAAGGATCCGTAGTAATAAAAATATCCAAGGGATTCATACAGGTCCTTCAAAATACAAAATTGTGTTATATGCCAATGATGTTTTAATCTCTCTCACTGATCCGGCTCACTCTCTTCCATCTCTCCTGTCTGAAATACAACTTTATTCTTAACACTCAGGTTACAAAATAAATGTAGAGAAGACGGAGGGTCTTGATTTTTACATTCCAGTGGCACTCAGACAAATTCTGGAGGCTCTGCTTCCATGTACTTGGCATTAAAAAAGAATCAAGTACTTCGATATTTTCTTAACTCACCATAATCACCAGCTGTTTCCAGCAAATTTTCCTTGGCTTTTAGACGGCATTAAATCTGATTTGCTTGAGTGGTCTAATTTTTAAATTTCATGGATAGGTAGAATACATTCAGTCAAGATGAGTGTCCTCCCTCGATCCCTGTATCTGTTCCAAACTATTCTGATATATAGCCCTCCTTATGTTTTTACATTTCTACACCATCAAACTTCCCATTTCATATGGAACAAAAAACGTCCTCAGATTAGACTAAAATTGTTTCAGCATCCTTCTAGAGGAGGTGGTTTGGGTATCCCTGACTTTAGAAAATACTATTACGCCTTGCAGCTTTCTCACTGTGTACAATGGTGCAACCCTGGTGGCACAAGAAAGGTGTAGGTGAATATTGAGGCCGAGGAGTTGGGATTAGACACAATGTCTTCTCTGCTATGGCTCCGCAGGATTCGTCGCCCTCGGGCAGTTCTCTCTTATCCAGTAGCCTCCTGTTAGCTGGCTGCCTGGGATTTTGTTAATAAATGCTTTCATCTTTCCCCAAATCCATCACCTCTGATTCTGTTATATCAAGATCTCGCTTTTCGCCCAGTCTTATGTAAATCCTCCTTTACCACCTGGCTTTTGGGAAACATAGATTACTTTAATTACATTACCACCAATACTGATTTTCCTCAATTTTCAGACATTTGTGACGCAACAGCAATCCCATCCACAGATTTCCCATCCACAGATTTATTCAATTTCAGTCTAAAATCAACTTGACCCTCACTATCCTCCTTAAAATCCATTTGTTGGAAATGTTCTTCTACCAGGGGTCTAATTTCTAATATTTACACTCTTCTGGGGGAGTAATTAGGCCCTACCTGGGATCATCATAAATTGGCATGGGAATCAGATCTAGGACATTCCATAGATTCTGAGGACTGGGCTGAAATCTGGGATAATGCTGTTTCTAGCTCAATCTGTGTGAAAATTAAAGAAAATGTTTACAAATTACTGTATCGGTGGGATTATGTGCCCTCCTGACTAAAAGCCATGTTCCTGATGCTTCAGATAGGTGCTGGAGGGGTAGCTCGGATGAGGGCACCTTTTTTACATTTGCCAGTGTTTGGCAAGAGGTTATTATCTTACTCTCACACCTATTTGAAACCAATATCCCATTTGAACCCAAATACCTCCTGCTTCCTTTAACTCTCGCCACTCTTACCTGGCATCAAAATTAGTTGCTCCGCCACATTGTTTCAGCTATGATCTGTGAATTAGCTGCTGACTGGAAAAAACCCTCACCTTCCCCTATACAGGCAATTCTGTCTGGTATCTGGTATAATGGAGTACATGACCGCCATAATATGTAACTCCTCCAAATCATCCAAAATCTGGTCCCCATGGTGGACCTCTTAAAATGTTCCCTCCCCATTTGGCCCCTGATAATCTGATTTTTTTCCAGAGATTTGTGTATGGAGGTCACCCCCCCCCCCCATCCTCTACTCACTGGTATTCTTTCTTTTCCCTGTTCTTTTTTTTATTGTTCTCCACCTTTCTCCTTCACTTTTCTCAACTTTTCTTCCCATGACGTTTTGCCACAACGTCGTTGTGATATTTCCCTCTTGCTCTTCTATTTTCCTAAAAATTGGATCACTTCACTGTTGTTTGACCCACTTTAATCATCATTTATTTCCTATGTGAAATGTAATTTTATGAGTCATGTTTGCTGTATTTTACTTTGATTCATTCAATAAATTGTGTTTAAACAAAAAAAAAAATTCATACACGCTACAAAATGTGCAGCAGATCATTTTGGAGAAATGTACAGTAGGTCAGATCCAAACATCCGATTCGACTGGTTTTGGAATGGTAATCGGCCTCCGGTGCAATGTACACATTCTGAGATTATCAGACCAAGCAGACCTGAAAAATATGTAAAACGTTTGCTTTGGGAGACTTAATATGTACTACCAGCGGAACACACATCATTAAAACTTTATTTGCACCATGAAGTTTTGAGAAAACAAGAAAGTGAAGTGAACAAGCCCTGCGGGGTGAAACGCGTTTTCCTGACATAGTGGGTCCACCGGCACCAGCCCCAGCAAACGGATCAACACACTCCCGTCGCCAGATACTCACAGGTTATGCACACATAGTGTGCCTGAGATAACATTTTTGACATTCTTTTACTCAGTGTCAATTTCAGAGATGACCTATACCTATTAATCTATTTCCCTGTCTATTTATAACAGTGCTTATTTAAATAGGACTCTGACAGGCTTATTGAAAATCAATTCATGTTTGTCCTTTTTCCGGTGTCATCCATAGTGTTTATATGATAATTACAGCCAGGCTATCATTCCAGCCAGCTTTTTAGGCTAACACTAGCCTCTCTCATACACTGGCATATTGTACAAACAATAGGAATTCCTATTATCGGGTCACTCTGAGACACCCTGTTTGGCAGACATATACGGGCTCCATACCAGTGTACATTTTGTTTCTCGATTTGGGGGGCAATAATTATTTAAGTGCTATAAGTGTTTCTAACTAATATATTTGCATATTTTTTGCTTTATTGCAGTAACTCTCTTTGTTTCTTGATTACTCCAATATATAATATATAACATATACAATTTTGGTGATTTCTGCTTTCATTTCTTCTTATTTCCGTGGACTCTCATCTACGATCCAGGGTGCACAATATCACAGATGTGGAATTTGATGCACCCAGCCTAACGTAGAAAGCAGATCCACATTTTTTCCTATGTGACCCACTGTCACACTCCTCCACCTAGGTGCACTCTCATTGGTGTCCAACCCACCCACCTTTTCTACTATTAAACCACACTGCCAGTGCCCGATCTCGTCCGATTTTGGAAGCGAAACAGTGTTGGGCTGGGTCAGTACCTGAGGAGGAGACTCACAGGGAATACCTAGTGTTGTAGAGTAGGAATCATTTTACATCCTGTGCGTTATATGACACCAACAGCAGTATCACCACTTATCTCTATCCTTCAATAACCTTTTTCTGTTACTGCATATAACTAGTAATTCATTTTCGAGACATTTGAGTCTACTCATAATTATAATAAACTTATGCATTTTCTGGTGACCGGCATGAACTTGGTACTGTCTCTTTAATTATTCTGACCTTCTCAATACAGACCTAAATTGACCACACGGTGGTCCCATTAATACAGATTGTCTGTACTGGTCGGGCTGAAATGGGTGTAAGACTTTGAAGTGTCTACAGCCTTTCGTATCACACCCCGTGAGACAGGACCAGGACATTTCTTTTATTTTTCTAATACATATATTTCCATTATATTTACTTTGGATCATAAACCTCTCAATGGGTAATCACAATAATTTTAATTAATATCTATTAAAGTTATGTTTTAACAGCATTTTTTCATGATTAATCTTAACTTATTGAAATTTATTTTCAATAACACAAGAGCCTTCTTTTTTCTCCCTTCTTTGAGAACTGTACAGTAGGTCAGATCCAAACATCCGATCCGACTGGTTTTGGAATGGTAATCGTCAGGGCCGTCTTTTTGTATGGGCTCAGTGGGCTCTTGCCCAAGGGCCCCAGGAGCATAAGGAGCCTAGGCTGATAGCTGAGGGTCCCCTCTTTCCAGGAGTACCAGATTTTTGAAAATCGGCCATGTGGAACCGGAGATATCTGACTTCAAAGCAGTGGTCCCCAACCAAGCCTGTTAATTGCTCTTCCCAGCCTGATATCTTGGGTTTTGTCTGATGTAGAGTATTTCCGAGGGTATAATCCAAAAGCTGCGACTCTCCCCTATTGGTGGACACTGGCAGCTTGTCTCTACTATGCCCAGAACCAGAGATATCAGCCTTCAAGCAGCTGGTCCCTGCTTCAGCTCCACACGCCTAATATGCAGTTTTAGATTTTCGTTTGTGAATTGCTTTGGCTCCTGAACTCTAATCACCAAGTCCCCAGTATCTTCTGAAAGGTGGAACTCTCTAATTTGTTATCCCATTCAAAGCTAAGAAATATATTTTCAGGAACTTGAGATATCTGCAGTCAAGCAAGCTGCCCTCCCACCGGAAAATGATAAATATTAAGCCCACTCCACTATCCACCCCTGTCCTACGTATTAAACACCCCCTACCACTCTGGAAGTCATGTACCAGGGCTTCTTCATTCAGCCCAATGCCCCCTTCTACATTTTAGTCCCATCTGTGTAGTAAAGGAGTAATTAGCAGAAATTACTGTTCCAGGTCCTACATGCTGAGCGTTAGATAGAACACACCCTACCGCCCATGTGACATCAAAGCTGTGCTGATAGCACCCCCCAACCCTACCGCTGGGGGATGGGTAGAGGGCCCAGTGCATTGCTGTGCCCAGGGGCCTACACTGCTGTTAAGACGGCCCTGGTAATCGGCCTCCGGTGCAATGTACACATTCTGAGATTATCAGACCGAGCAGTCCTGAAAAATATGTAAAACATTTGCTTTGGGAGACTTAATATGTACTACCAGCGAAACACACATCATTAAAACTTTATTTGCACCATGAAGTTTTGAGAAATCAAGAAATACTGAAAAAGTAAATACTGGAGTAAATAGCAAATTTGATTACATTTTACTAATTTGTAGGTAGAAAGTATACTTTTACACATACAAAGAATCTAATGCTTAGTATAATTTTTTATGTACTATTCACTTCAGAATTAATTATAAAAAAAAACATAGTTTTGAGAATACTTATTGTATGTCAAAATACTTCATTTTATTATACAGTAGTTGCAGGAGAGTGGGTAGGCAACTTGAGGTAGGCCAAAGGAGGAGAATCAATCACAGATAAATTGAGTACATCTATTTTGGAAGTCACTGGTTTCAGACATTTGAAATAAATGTAAAAAGATTCAGATGAAAAAGTAAAAAAACCCAGAAAACTTTATACATGTACAAACATTAACAAAAGTCATCCACACTAATAACTTAATTTAAATGAATGGATGTCTAATAGCCAGTTATAGAATAGTCTCTCATTTCTATACTAGTCTGGGTTTGTCAACTGATTCCAAATAATCATGAGGACAGAGAATTAAAAAAAAGCATTACTTCATAGATTACAGAGTAGCAAAACATACATTTTGTTATGACATTATAGTTATAGCAGACCAATTGGGAATAATTGTTTACAGCGGCGTAAGTTCAACACAGTTGCCCGGAGGCAAGATAAATATTGGTGCCCCCCTATTTCCTATATTAAGATAAATATATGTATGTATGTATGTATGTATGTATGTATGTATGTGTGCATATATATATATACAAATCTAGAAAACCACAGCACTCGCCACCCCAGAAGCGGGCTGCAATGTCTGCACTCACCACTCATAGGGCGGGGTGCATGCAGCCCATGGCCACCTACCCAAATACATACAAACAGAAAGTTCAGCACTCACCATAGCAAGCTCACTTATCCTCACAACATCAATAAATAAATGATGGGGGTTTAGTTAGTGAATTGGCCAATGCACGGAAGCCTGCAAACCGCTCGCCAAGGTACCCCACCTGCTTGCAGGTCCAACACTATCACAAAGTCTCAAAAATTAAAACCTGGCACGGGTATCACACATAATATAACTGCAAACATGCCCACTAGGTATAATGTGTATCTGCCAAACATCTTATGGCTTTTAAAGGTACACTAGTCACCTGACACTGGCTGATAAATTACTAAGGAGCAGCTGACACAGGTTTAGAACAAATAAGATTACACAAGGGTGCATGAAAAGGCCTGTGACCAGTTGTGAGGATAAGTGAGCTTGCTATGGTGAGTGCTGAACTTTCTGTTTGAGTGTGTGTGTGTGTGTGTGTGTGTGTGTGTGTGTGTGTGTGTGTGTGTGTGTGTGTGTGTGTGTGTGTGTGTGTGTGTGCGCGCGCGCGCGTGTGTGTGTGCGCGCGTGTGTGTATGGAGTGTTCTGAAAAAAATGTATATACTGTATTTATACATTTAATTGTCTTTTATTTTAAATCACACATATTTTAGCAGTCATACCCATGACCTGTTACACTGACAGCAGGCACTTTACTGATGGAGTTATTTTCTCCTGTACAGGAAGCATGAGAATTCTAACTATATGAAGTTACGTGTAATTGTCAGAGATGTAACTTCATATAGTTAAAATTCTCATATTTCCTATACAGGAGCAAACAGATTCATCAGTAAGGTGTCTGCTTCCAGCGTAATAGGTTGTGGTTTCTAATCCTGGGTATGACACTTGTAAAATGTGTATATTCAGTATAATAAAGAGGGTGTGATTTGTAAGGTGAAGGGACCAGTGAGGAAGTCGGCCACTGAAAAGACAGCGACAGCTATCAATTAACTTAATTTAATGGTGTCACATAATGGGAGTAGAGGTGCCCCCCTTCACAGCAAGAGCCCGGCGGCAGATGACTCCGTTGCCTCCCAGAGTTCTGCCTCTGATTGTTTACATTATATATAAATGTTTAAGTATGTTAAGGCTGAATTAGAAATTAAATTCATTCAATGTGTAATGTTAACTTGAAGTATTAGATGAGGCTACTAATCTGGCCGTGCCAGTCATATACTGTATGTTTGACTTATGTTGTCAACACTTATGGTGCATACACACTAAGCGATATTAAAAACAATATTGCTCATTTTTACCCTCCTAAGCGATATCGTTTACAATGTTGCCCAGTGTGTATACCACGTGTGATGCCCAATGCGCGCTACCAGGGGTTGTTAACGACCCCCACTGTCGACTGTACATGCAGCTCAATCTGACTATATAGTCAGAAGCTGCATGTTCAAGCCGGCCGTGGCATGATGTCACTTTGCGATATCGCACAGTGTGTATGCACTATGTTGACAGCCCGGGAGGGGAGGTGAAACACTATGCAATATCGGTCATGGAGCGTATTGCATAGTGTGTACCCACCATTACTCGTACAGGGGAATTTATCAATTTAGAGTACTAAGAGTTAAATTTACTAACACTTCTAAAAATTAAAAGTGGTGATGTTGCTCATAGCAACCAATCAGATTCTGTCTATAATTTATCTATTGCATCCTAGAAAATGATAGAATCTCATTGGTTAGTATGGGCAACATCACCACTTTTCATTTTAGAAGCTTTAGTAAATTTACCCCTAAGAGTAATGAACATTAGGAAAGATGTGATGGGAAAGAAATCCACTCAGGTGGTTTAAGTGGCTTGTGACAGAACCCCAAAGATTGGTGACACAAGACACCAGCTGTGTTGTTTTGTCATACAAAGAGTGACAACCTATTAAATAAGATTTTCTCACCATTTTCTCCTGCTTCTAGGTCTACAGTCAACAAACAATAGTAGTAGCAGCAGCAGCAGCATATTCTTGCATCCATCCGTCTATCTATCTATCTATCTATCTATCTATCTATCTATCTATCTATCTATCTAATCATGTCTATATATATATATATATATATATATATATATATCATGTCTATATATATATATATATATATATATATATAACTTTCCAAGTGTATGTCTTACAAACACTGAACTATATATGTCCTTATATAAATACATGTATGCATACAGAATATCTTGTGCTTGTTAGAAAATATTTTGTTGTGCACCCTGAAAGCACTATAATGGTCTGTTCGCATGTTTCTCAATGTCTTTCCACGCCGCTGCCTGTCTCCCAGTCAATCTCTCTCCCTCTGTGCTGAACACACTCTTCTATGAATTTATTCCAAACCCTCTGTCATTTCCCTTTCTCTGCTCTAATCTCTCCCCCGCCTCCATCATTTGCAGATGCCTCTTGTTGTGCACCTGCCCTTCCTCCCCTCAGTCCTCCACTCTTCCAGGAGCCTGAGAACAGGGAGGGCATTCAGCTCCCAGCACCTCTCAGGATCACCCGAGAGAGTGACAGTCCCCATGGAAAGGCCTGCTGTCACCCACTGTCTGGGACTTCTTTCATGTAGTGGACAGGGGAAGGTCTGCACTTAAATATTAAAACCATGATCCAATAATACATGTCATGCCTTCGTTAAAAAGAATGGGGAGGGACTGAGTGGTGTCGTGAACATAAAAATTTTGTAACCATTTATTTCTTTTTTATTGGAAGGGTATGTGTCACAGTCATTTTTCTCCTCATTCTAATTCATTTCTCACCAACCCCTAGTGAGTACTTTGATGGTACCACATGTTTCTGCGTTCTCTTTATTTTGATGTTGTGTTTCCATTTCACTTGGAGTGGGCGACTAAAACAAGAGGCAATAACAATGGTTGAGAAAACCAATGTAAAGTATAGCATAACATATGTATGTGCCTTTCTTCAGTTACTAAAATAGTAGCGGCCTCCCCTTTTTTTGTCTGGAGAATGACACCTATTTTTAAAGATCAGGAAGCTCTGGCAGCCATTTTTTGGGCACTTAAAAGATGTACACAGTATTTATACTTCTATTAAGTTACATGAGCTTTTGCAGAGCTGGTGCTAAATGAAAGCACTTTTTTTTTTTTAGTAATATGACATTCTATCCTCCCACACTCAGGAAACTGCTCCCTCTCTTCTCATTTACCTCATTTAGGGTCTAATTCAGACCTGATCGTAGTAGCAAATTTGTTAGCAAATAGGCAAAACCATGTGCACTGCAGGGGTGGGGTGGGGGGGGGGGTGTCAGATATAATGTGCAGAGAGAGTTAGATTTGGGTGGGGTGTGTTCAAACTGAAATCTAAATTGCAGTGTACAAATAAAGCAGCCAGTATTTACCCTGCACAGAAACAATATAGCCCACCCAAATCTAACTCTCTCTGTACATGTTATATCTGCCCCCCAAGCGCCCCCCAACCCCCCCCCCCCCCCTGCAGGGCACCCTGGTTTCACCCATTTGTTAACAAATTTGCTGCTGCGATCAGGTCTGAATTAGGCCCTTAGTCATATCCACCCAAATCCTCCTAATCATCGAATACGCCTCAGCAAACACTGCCATTTTTCTCCACCAACCAATACACTTTGGTGAAAATCAAATGAACACTAGCCCAATTGAGTAGTATGCCTCCACAAAAGATAATTTTGACTTTGTGCTTCATAATTCTTACACCTTATGCAATTTTAAATATCTTACAGGTAAGGCTTTCTTACACCACATGGCAGCATTCTTTTAGGGCTTCATTTTTAGAGATTTTGCAGAGTTTACAGACATAGGGCCTAATTCCAGGTTGATTGCAAAACAACATTTTCCTCTAATGGGCAAAACCATGTGCACTGCAGGTAGGGCAGACCAGGGACGTGCGGTGAGCTAAATAGCTCAGGAGGCACTGGCTGGCACCAGAGCCAGATTTACATGCAATATATGAGCCAAAGCATACATCAGGGCATTATACACAGGTGCAGCATTATAAACTCCTGGAAATTTGGTGAGTTTTGGTCAGAGTTGTGCGGAAAAGTTAGCCAGGTGAGGCAGTGCCATAGACTTTTTACTGCAGAGTTTTGGCTCTAAAAATTATTAGAATAATGCAAAGAAGATATTTCAAACATATTCTTTGTATTTTTCATATATTTTATACAGTCAAAACTCTTGCACAAATGTTAGTATGACAGGAAAGGCTCTGCCTCACCTGCCTCACCCCACCGCACGTCACTGGGGCAGATGTAACATGTGCAGAGAGAGTTAGATTTGAGTTGGTTATATTGTTTCTGTGCAGGGTAAATACTGGCTGCTTTATTTTTACACTGTACTTTAGATTTAAGTTTGAACTCACCCCACCTAAATCTAACTCTGATTCTCTGACTAAAAAGATACAAACAAAAGAATCCCTAACCGAGATGCTGCCTCCAGACTGTGAGGAGCAATAACTTCTACTTAACACTTGTGCACAGGTATACAAGAGAGAAGTATAACAAAAGCAAAATGCAAAACTTAGCTAGCAGACACTGGTGCTGAATAGAGACTGGACACAGGAACGCTGTTCAAAGATGGGAACAAACAAACAAACAAACAAACAAACAAACAGGAGAAGAGGTCCATGAACTGAGACTTTGAAACTAGTGACAAGAAATCTTGCAGCAACCTGGAACTATGACCAGTAGGGAATGATGGGCAGGCTGAGAATATAAAGGAGCATCAATCAATAATAAGGCTCAATGCAGCCAGGTCCCCTTTGATTAACAATACTGTGCAGCTGAGCGCTGCACGTCCAGGCTCCTTCCCACATCCACACTGACTCCCACCCGGCGTCCCCGGTGCTAAACGACTACCAGAAGCCATAGGAAGGAAGCTCTTCAGTGTCCCGGATACCCAGCAATGGCCAGGACACTGGGGAGAGCAAGCCGGTGGCTCAGGACAGGAGCAGGCCGTCGGCTCGTAACAGATGTTTGCAAGTCTAAACCAGTAGTATTTGTATCAAGTTAACATTTGGCATACATCACATGATTTATCTATTTGTTTAGTTTGCGAAATACACAATCACTGTTAGGTTTCAGTAAAACCTTACATCAGATGTAGCTCTCCGTACAAGAAAAAAAAAAAGTTTACAATTGGCAATAACAAGCAGTTTGCTAGTGCTGCTGGCAACTGTTGTCATCATCATCATTGTGTATTTGCACCTGCCCTCTTGACCCTGCAAATAAGACATATATGTGTCTATGTGCCCGTCTGAATTTGCAACTGCTTGATCATGCCCTTACTGTACTTGGCCTACATTAGAATAAGCCTTCCCTCTCCTTCCCACCTTTCTAGGCAATATACGCTACTCAAACTGGCATAGGTTTCACTCTCTACCAGTCCCTATATAAATCCTTAGATATATAACTTAATAATGAATCAAGAGGATTATTTAAATTACAATAATATAATGATACCCATGCAGACCTGCAGAAACATGCTTATAGACTTGTGATGAGCCGTATCATTTGCACCTGCTACAGAGCAGGTGAAAATACACATTGAAGATGGTGACTTGGAGTAAGCAATGGGTATATGCTGCAGTGCATCCTGGAGGGTCATTTACGTGTGGTTGGTTTTGCTATGAGCACTGAATGTAAATGCAGCAGGAGGCGTCTACTACATGCAGATGCCTCCTGCTGCACTAGTGATCTGAGCTGCATCCTAGGATACAGCATCGGATCAAAGCATTCACCATTGGGCGGTTGTCGCAGAGGCCAGGAAATCTCTGCCCTATGACGGAGATCCCTGGTCTCTTCCCAACCCCTAAACAGCGGCAATTTTCCAAATGGAGCCTGTCGCCACCATATGCCCATCCCAGAAATGACATAAGACTGTCAATCAATGACAGTCTGGTACCACTTGAGCTATTTAGCTCACCACACATCCCTGGGTGCCAGCCTACGTCCTATGGTGCAGGACCCATCCGTACACACACCGATTGGTACTTTGCACCTATGGTCTCAGGTGCAACCCCACCTGAATGACCCTGCTGGGTCACATTCTTATTTTTGTCTATTTTTAATCCAACTCTGGCTCACCGAGGTATATTCAAATGTTGGTTATTTCGGTCAGTGGTATATGCTTCTTGATGGCAACTTTTAAAAAAGAAAATGGACGTAATTTATCGTATTCCTCAAAAAGTCAAAATATGATATCACATCTTCATAAAAGATATTCAGAGCAGTCCATAATCCAACACACCATAACATTAATGGAATCTGGCAAGTCACTGATGATAGTTTTTTATAATGGCTGTGACTGACATCTAGTGGTCATACATTTAATTGTTAAACAAAACACATGCACACTCCGTAAAGAGTTTTTCATGTTTTTTGGTGTAAAATTTTACATGCAGCATGTGGAACCACAATTTGTGTAACGCGTTCCCTCGCACGGCTCGTGGCTTCAGGCAAGGTTAACTGCCGACCTAACGCTGGATCCTGATCAGATCAGGCTGCAGTGAGAGTGTATTTTCGCTGTACAAGTGTGAGTTCCTATGTGTTAGCAGAGCTGCTAAAAATCAGTTTGTGCAGTCTCTGCACAGCCCAGGACTTACTCTTCCAGTGCGATTAAATCCTACTGATCGGGGCCGGAGCTGACGTCAGACACCCTCCCTCAAAACGCTTGGACACGCCTGCGTTTTTCTGGACACTCCCTGTAAACGGTCAGTTGCCACCCACAAACGACCTCTTCCTGTCAATCACCTTGCGTATGCCCGTGCAAATGGATCCTTCGCACCATCCCGTTTCTGTCTGCCGATGCCTGTTGTAGCTATCCCGCATGCCTGCGCATTGCAGTGCATATGTATGCGCAGTTTGGACCTTATCACCCGCTGTGCGAAAACACACAGCAGCGATCACATCTGAATTACCCCCTTAAACACTACAGGGAAGATGTACTAAGTAGCAATTTTTGAATGCAGTTTGCAGTGCACACCTCCATATATCGAGTCATATTTACTATCTGGTAGGTTGGAAGATGCAAAGTCAACCTTTATCCAGTTTGCAAACTCTCAAATTCTGTGTGGATTACCACATACAATTTACAGCAGGTCCTTTTACAAACAACAGGGAGATCAAACTAAACCTTAACATGAATAAGGACCGAATGTACAACGAGTTTTGTGACTTCCGGTCTCCATACTCCGGATTTGACAAAAGTAAAGCAGAATATCAGATTTGGTTAGATTTCTGCAAGCGCTAGACCACTACTGATGTCTCTCATTCCTAATTGCTGGGACTGATATCATTCACATTTTCAATTCGCACCAGTAACTCATATGCTAAAAGAATCTTCAGCATAATGAAGAATCAGTGGTCAGACAAAAGTAACTGGATGTTCATGGACTTAGTGAAGTGAGAGCTTCAAATTAAGGTGCCCCCATTTTCCTTTTGTGGCAAGGCTAAGGACTGCGTTGTGAGATTCATTTTCCTTGGCCTTGCAAGCCGCCCTGTGATGGCAAGGCTGAGAAAGGTCAGGCTCACTCAACCAGCTATCGCAGATGAACATTGTGACCGATGGTTGCGATGGTCATCTCAGATGCGATTGCAATTGCTAAAGATTGCAATTGCAAAGCTGCACTAAACAACTTTCCAACTGCAATCCTTAGTTAATTAGGCCCTGAGTTCGCAACCAATTATGCGACACTCCCATAACTCACTCAGACAGTGCTTCTACGTGCATCGGAATAGCCATGTCCTTGACAGTGCCAAAGAACACCAAAAATATTTCTGAGACAATGTGTCTCAATTGCTACTGCAACCTGCATGTACACACTGTGGGACACATGCGGTGTGCAATTTTTCAGTTGAGTAGACACATGCACAGTAAAAAAAAAAGCATAACATTGAGTCTATTGACACCTTCTCCCTATCCTCCCTGTTCGACTCACTTCTCTCTCCTATTTCCTCTCTCATGCCCTGAACAAGCCACATCCCTATACAATTCATCCCTTACTTCTGCTCTTGACTCTTTCGCTCCACCAGCCACTATTCACCCTTGCAGATCAACACCTCAACCCTGGCACACCAAATGCACCAGATATCTTAAAAATGCTCACGTACTGCCGATCGACAGTGGAGGAAATCACACTCTAAGGTGACTTCCTCCATTTCAAACTTATGCTCTCTTCATTCAGTGCTGCCCTTTCCCTCGCTAAACAATCATACTCAAATTTCTCATCTCCTCCCAGTCTTCCAACCCCCCCGGCGCCTCTTTGCCACCGTCAACTCCCTCCTCTGCCAACCACCACCACCTTCTCTCCACTCCTCATTGTCTGTTCTTGACTTTTGCCACTTATTTCAAATTCAAGATTGACTCCATATGTCAGGACATCACATCCCACCCGACCGTCACCAACCAGACACCGCCCATCCCTTACCACCCCTCCCATTCACTCTCACCAACTCTGACATCTTTATCCCATGTATCTGGTGAGGAAGTCATGGCCCTCATCCGTTCCCCCCCCCACCACCACCTCGCCACTTGACCCTATCCCCTCCCACCTCCTCCGCTACCTCACTCCTTCTGCCTGTTCCCATCTTGCCCACCTTCTCAATCTCTCCCTATCATCAGGCACTGTCCCCTCTGCCTTCAAGCATGCACTCATCTCTCCTATTCTTAAAAATCCTACCCTTGATCTTAACACTCTCTCCAACTACCGACCCATTTCTCTCCTCCCTTTTGCCTTCAAACTCCTTGAGCGTATTATCTATAACCGCCTCACTGCCTTTCTTTCCTCCCACTCACTGCTTGACCCATTCCAGTCTGGTTTCCGTTCTCTCCACTCCACTGAATCTGCCCTCACAAAAGTCTGCAATGACTTCCATGCAGCCAAATCTAAGGGACACAGCTCTCTGCTTATTCTTCTTGATCTCTCTGCTGCTTTTGACACTGTGGACCAGCCTCTCCTTCTGCAAATCCTTCACTCTATTGTTCTGTGTGATACTGCCCTCTCCTGGCTGTCCTCCTACCTCTCTGATCTTTCCTTCTCTGACTCCTCTCATGACGCTACCCCCCTCCCTCACTTCCACTAACTGTTGGTGTCCCCCAAGGTTCTGCTCTTGATCCTCTCCTTTTCTCTCTCTATACGTCCTCTTTAGGTGAACTCATTAGCTCAACTTCAACTTCCAATATCACCTCTATGCTGATGACACTCAAATCTACCTCTCCTCCCCTGCCCTCTCCCTGGCTCAATTCACTCATACCTCCAACTATCTCTCTGCTAGCTCTTCCTGGATGTCCCAGCGTTTTCTTAAACTCAACATGTCCAAGACTCAGCTGATCATCTTCCCACCCTCCCACACAACCTCACCTCCCACAGTCTCATTATCTATTGATGGCACAACTATCTCCTCTAGCCCCAAGTACGCTGTCTGAGCGCAATTCTTTACTCCGCCCTCTCCTTCAAACCACACATTCAGCACCTTTCACAAACCTGATATTTTCATCTCAAAAATATTTCCAGGATCAGACCCTTTCTCACCCAGGATATCACTAAGACCATTATCCACTCACTGATCATTCCCAGACTGGACTACTGTAATCTCCTCCTACGTGGCATCCCTGACAATTACCTCTCTCCACTCCAATCTACCCTCAATGCTGCAGCCTGGCTCATCTTTCTCACCTAACGCACTATGGGGGTCATTCCGAGTTGTTCGCTCGTTGACGATTTTCGTTATACTGCGATTAGTCGCTAACTGCGCATGCGCATGGTACGCAGAGTGCATGCACTTAGTTATTTTACTATAAACTTAGCTGTTTTGCTGTAGCGTCTGCGGCGCTTTTCAGTCGCACTGGTGTTCCGTAAATGATTGACAGGAAAGGGGCGTTTCTGGGCAGCAACTAAAACTAAAAAACGCAGGCGTGTCAGGGAAAAACGCGGGAGTGTCTGGAGAAACGGGGGAGTGGCTGGCCGAACGTAGGGCGTGTTTGTGATGTCAAACCAGGAACGAAATGGGCTGAGCTGATCGCAGTGTAGGAGTAAGTGTGGAGCTACTAAGAAACTGCTAAGAATTTTCTATTCGCAATTCTGCTAATCTTTCGTTTGCAATTCTGCTAAGCTAAGATTCACTCCCAGAGGGCGGCGGCCTAGCATGTGCAATGCTGCTAAAAGCAGCTAGTGAGCGAACAACTCGGAATGACCCCCTATGTCCACTTCACCTCTCCTACAAGCCTTTCACTGGCTTCCATTCCCTTTCAGAATTCAATTCTTCTCTTCAAACTTCTCACACTCACTTACAAAGCACTCACCCACTTCTCTCCCTCTTACATCTCTGACCTTATCTCCCTTTACACTCCCACTCGTCCTCTTCACTCTGCTAATGCACGCCGACTCTCCTGTCTTCTGATTACTTTCTCCCACTCCTATCTCCAAGATTTTTCATGTGCTGCTCCCTTACCCTGGAATTCTCTACCTCTCCCCCTCAGACTCTCCACCTTTCTACAGAACTTCAAACGGGCTCTGAAGACCCACTTATTTTCCAAACCCAGCCAAATCTCATCCTAACCCTCTGTTCCACACTCGGTCTACCCCATCTGTGTCACCCCTGTCTGTCTGCCCCTTCTCTTTACAATGCAAGCTCTCACAAGTGGGGCCCTCTTCCCTCATGTGCTTATCCTTTTCTTACTTTAATAATCCTTGACTGCCCCAAATCCTGTGGTTTTCGACCACCCTGATACTTATTTCAGTGTCATCTGCTGATGTAGCTATATTTAGTTACCCTGTACTTGTCCTATATTGTCTTCAACTGTAATGGGCCCTACACATTGCGTGATCCGCTGCCGAGCTGCCCGATGGCGGATACGGCTGACCCGGCGGCAGGGGGGCAGTGACGGGGGGAGTGAAGTTTCTTCACCCCCCCCCTTCACCCGGCTCCATAGCAGTGCAGGCCAATATAGACGAGATCGTCCATATTGGCTTGCATGCACAAGCGATGGGGCACCAGCGATGAACGAGCGCGGGGCTGTGCATCGTTCATCGCTGGTGCCTCCACACTCAAAGATATGAACGGTATCTCATTCATTAAATGAACGAGATCATTCATATCTATGAGTATTATCGCCCAATGTGTAGGGCCCATTAGTCACTGTTTTCCTGTTTTGATTATTTGTTTATGTACTCTGTAATTGGGCGCTGCAGAACCCTTGTGGTGCCATATAAATAAAGGATAATAATAATAATAATAATAATAAAACATTGACCTTGAAAGCAGTGCACTTCTGCACTGTAATAGAAATAACCTGAGGCAATCAATTTGCTGGCTGTCGGGATCCCGGTGGTCAGGGTACAGACGCCAGAATCCCGCCAGCCAGCAATGCTGCCAGCAGGAATTCTGGCTCACAGAGGCTATTCCCACTCGTGGGTGTCCACAACACCCATAGAATGGGAATAGATCTTGTGGCGAGCGCTGCAAGCCCGCAAGGGGACTTGTACCACTCACCCTGCTGCCGGCAGTCGGGATACTGACAGCCAGCATCCCATCCGCCCGGGAATACATATGTATTCCAAAGTAACATAGCAGCAGACAGAACTTTACTGCTAAGCACATAAGAGACCTCAGTGATTACTTGCACAAAGCTGTTTCAGCATCCTGCACCACTGTCTGCAAGCAGTATGCACTCATTTGCTGTTGAGCTGTACAGAACCCCACTAAGCTGAAACTATGATCTATGACAAAAAAACAGTGAGTAATGTGAGTACAGCTGTATTTATTATTCTTTAATAAACCAACGTAACTAGTTAAGTAAATGGACTGTTCAAAGCTTCAGTCGTCTGCTAGTGTGGGCCTATATAACTCTGCAAAGAACGACACTAACACACATATCATTCCTAACATATTTGCTCCTGTGTTTTTTTTTATGCAAATAGTTTTTATTAGGCAGTTTACAATTATACATCATGGAAAGGAAGCAACATAGAACCAAATTTCTAGATCTCACGAAAAAATTTAGTATCTAAGGATGACGTAAAGTCAAGATCCTTTTATAAAAAAGTCTGATGAAATCGACAGACAAAACACTATCAAATTAAACATGTTACAATCGAACAATATATTTGCCAGAACGAAAAACAAGGAAAGACAGTTAGGAAGAGGAAAAGGAGAAAAAAGAGAAAGAAAAAAGAAAGACAAGAGGAGAGCTTCACAACCCCAGGAGCAAAGAGAAGGGTACTAGGCATTTATAGCTAAGAAAGAGGGCTCACGCCACCTGTGATCCCAATGATTTATAATGGTCTGAATCTTTATATACCAACCAGGGATACAAGGTGGCAATGAAGGCCTGGTTTGTATTAGTTAGCGAGGAAATTAGGTCATCCATGACCATGTTGTGCTCTAACCGTGCACACCACTCAGACATAGAAGGGATCACATTTGATTTCCAGTGTACTGGTATCACTATTTTGGAGGCGCTGAGAATATGACAGAGTAAAACTGTGAATTGAGATTGGGGTCTTCTTAAAAGATTTAACAGCCAAAAACTAAGGCAGGAAGGTAGATCCTCCTCTAATATATCATTAGCTGTGTCTATAACTTTCTGCCAGTAAGGTTTCAGGAGAGGACACTCCCACCAAATATGCAAGGGAGCTCCAACCCCTACTCCACATCTCCAACATGTGTTAGGCACTCCAGAATACATTTTAGCCAGCAGACTAGGGCAGTGGTACCATCGCGTAAGCACCTCATAGTGCGTTTCCATTACCAACACATTTGATGAAGAGGAAAAGGTATTTTTGAATATCTCAGACCAGTCATCCTCCCCCACCAAGCCCTGTAAATCCGCCTCCCAGTCACCAACAAATTTTGTCCGAAAGGGGAATTATCAATTCATAGATGGTAGAAAGGAAATGACGAGGGCAAGAGTGGGAGAGCCACAAGTTTTCAAAAGGGGTAGACCTTCTTAAGCAAGTTCCAGGTGGGCATAAACCCATCAAGAAATACTTGATCTGCAAATACCTCCAAATCTCTTTATTAGGTAAGTCCCAATTAATTTGAACTGTTGGGAAGATCATGATACCAGAAGAATCCATTAGTTGATCTACCCTATGTATACCTCTAAGGCGCCACAAGCCAAATGACAAATTTGGGAGTCCCAGCGGAAATGCCGGGTTCCCGAATAATGGCAAGAGTGGGGAAGGCGAGGGCGAGAGAAGGGATCGTGTGCAAAGACATCGCCAGCATGCCAACATCAGGCCTTCGAGAGGGTGGTAAGTTTTCAAAAGGGGTAGACCTTCTTAAGCAAGTTCCAGGTGGGCATAAACCCATCAAGAAATACTTGATCTGCAAATACCTCCAAATCTCTTTATTAGGTAAGTCCCAATTAATTTGAACTGTTGGGAAGATCATGATACCAGAAGAATCCATTAGTTGATCTACCCTATGTATACCTCTAAGGCGCCACAAGCCAAATGACAAATTTGGGAGTCCCAGCGGAAATGTCGGGTTCCCGAATAATGGCAAGAGTGGGGAAGGCGAGGGCGAGAGAAGGGGTCGTGTGCAAAGACATCGCCAGCATGCCAACATCGGGCCTTCGAGAGGGTGGGAAACCTGAGGGAACTTTGAGAGCCAGGATAGGCCAGAGTGTAGGGAAGGAAGAAAGTCTAATTCAAGATTCATCCATTGCTTTCTATCTGCCTTCCGCCCCCATTCCAGTACCCTGGTGAGGCAACTGGAGACCACCTTGATGTTTCCTTCTATATAATATGTCATGTTTATATCTGGGTTTGCGAACCACCCAATTATAATCTCTAATCGTGCTGTGAAAGGAGGTAAACCATTCACAAGGGACTGCAATAGGCGAAGTCTGGAGGAAGTAAAGTACCCTCAATAAAATATTAATTTTAATGACTCCAATCCATCCCACCCCACCCAAGAAATTCTCTTGGCTCCCCATGCAGAAAGATCTGTGTGAAGTTTAGGCAATAATGGTGGAAAATTATAAGAAAAAGTTTTGGAGATGTCTCTAGTCAAAGTAACCCCCAGATATTTGAGCTGGATGCCAAGAGAAAGGAGAACTAGATTGGAGAACACTTAAGCTTGTCTGATCTAATGTGAGGTTCAGAGCTACAGATTTTGATAAGTTAATTTTGAAGTGGATAGTGTTCCAAAGTTCTTAAACTCTTAGAGGAGGTTAGGGATCGAAGTCAGGGGATTGGAGACCACCCCTAGGAGGTCATCTGCAAATAAAGCAAGCTTGTATTCCGTCTTTCCAACTGTCATACCCTGTATTTTAACGTTTTTTCTAATGTCCCTCGCCAGGGCCTCCATACACAGAACAAATATTAAAGGAGATAAGGGGCAACCCTGACGAGTACCATTCAAGATCCTAAATGGTTCTGAAAGTTCCCCATTGATACTTACACGCACTGAGGGATGAGCATACAAGGCCCGGATTTGCTGGAGTCCCATCTGCCCCACACCCAGTTGCCCCAGTACTCTAAGAAGAAAGTCCCAATCTACCCTGTCAAACGCCTTCTCCGCATCTGTTAAGAGTAAGATAGTCAGAGAACTGGTACTAGAAGGCAAGTGAATCAAATCCAAAACCTTTGTGGTGTTGTCCCTGGCCTCGTGACCAGGAACAAATCCTACTTGGTCAGTATGGATTAGATTTGAGAGATAGCAACTTGATGCGGTTGGCTATCAGCTTAGCAAAAAGCTTAACATCGACATTTAACAGGGAGATGGGCCTGTAGCTAGAGAAATGGGCTGAGTCTTTGCCTTCCTTGGGGATGACAGATATATGGGCTAGCAGGGATTGGGAAGAGAAGGGACCTGATTAAATCCCAGCAATAATAAGGAAGAGAGTTCCTCTCCAAACATCTTATAGTATGCACTAGAATACCCATCTGGACCAGGACTTTTACCGCTAGGAGAGGACGTTATCGCCTCCTCCAGTTCCTCTGCTGAAAAGGGGGCCTCCAAAGCCTCCACCTCCTCACCAGTAAGCATTGGAAAATTAACTTCCCTCAAAAACTCCTTAATGGAGGTCTCTCTAGCTAAGTCAACACCATTTTCCTTTGGGTCGCTTATGTTATATAATTGGAAGTAAAAAGAGTGAAAGGCGGCCGCTATGTCCTTAGTAGTGTTGCAAGAAGACCCATCCTGTGATTTAACCGTAGCAATAAATGCTGCTGCACGTTGAGCCCGCACTGCCCAGGACAACATTTTGCCTGGTTTATTTCCCCAAAGAAAATGGTGACTGCGACATTCACGAGCGTCCATTTTAATATTATCTGACATAAATGTGTTGAGCTCCCGATGAGCAGGTGAAAGAGATTGGATGGTATCAGCCGAAAGAGAAGACTTATGTAGTAGCTCTAGAGATTGTATTTCTTGTATTAGAGCTTCACGGGTTGCTAGCCATTGCTTCTTCAATTGCGCCCCCAGGTGTATAAGTCTACCTCTACTTACACACTTGTGCGCCTCCCACACAGTTGCCTTGGAAATATCCGCTGCATCATTAATGTGTATGTACTGAACTATCGCCTCCCTAATCTGCTGCTGACAGTGGGGATCCTGAAGAAGTAGCTCATTCAGTCTCCAAGTATAAGGAGATTAATTAAGGATTGGCATGGCTAGAGACAAAGAGACAGGGGCGTGATTCGCCCAGCAAATATGACTTATGTTAGATGTCTTTATTAAATTAAAAAATCTGTGAGAGATGAAGATGTAATCAAGTCTGGTATATACATTATGCGGGTGGGAGAAGAAGATTTAATCCCATGTGGACGGGTGTTAAATAGGCCAGGCATCTATCAATTGATAAGTATGGAGCGAGTGTCTTCCGAACCCTTCTGTGTAGTTTATTTGAGTATCTCGGAGCAGGATTAGAGGAGTCAAGCCGAGGGTCCATAGACCAGTTAAAATCCCCACCCATTATGAGAACACCTAAGATATATGGTTGAGTCAGGAGAAGTACCTTATCCAAAAAAGCAGGTTGAGCTCTATTCGGGGAGTAGATATTAATAAAAGTAAAGTCCAAACACTTTACAATTAAGCAACAGGGCTCTGCCCGGAATCAATGGGTGACATGTTAAGTCAGTAATAATAACATGACGAGCACTTAAGATAGCAACACCAAGTGTTTTGCCTTCAGTGTTGTTTGAAAAGTAACCCTTAGGGGAGTCTGTATTCCTGAGAGAGGGGTACACCCCCTCTTTGAAGTGGGTTTCCTGTAAAGGGCTCGTGACCTTTTCTCAGGAATATTGAGTCCCTTTACATTCACAGATACCATTAATCTAGCCATTATACAATATATATATGACTTTGTCAAACACAATACACATAGTAAACACTCCTGGGCTGCGAAGCAAAGAAAGGAAAAGGAGAAGGAAAAAGAGAGCAACAGAATATTAAGAACAAAAATCAGCATACATTAGCTGGAATTTAAATAGTAACGGAACACCGCTCACAGGTAACATAGTGGTGCAGAAGCCAGTTCCGCCACCGTACCCAGGATTACAGAATGCAGTGCAATCGGGGCAACAGGGGAGGAATGGATCCAGCCACCAACACATCCCACAAATTCAACATCAAATTAAACAGACACATACATTCCTGTTATGAAACATCTAATACACATATAAGCCAGAGAGATGCACAGGAGACTAAAACATACAACAACCCTAGATCGGAAGAATGAAATAACATGAAAGTATTTAAGACAGCCCCGAAAAAAGTTGTCAACCACATAACTGTATATCTAACAGAAAAAAAACAGAAAATGACTTTCCTACCAAACCATAGGTCAAATAATGCAAGCCCTCCACTTAACCAATAGAGTCTGCACGGAAGGAATACCTCAGAGGTATCCCAGTACAAAGTCCCATAGATGGACAGACAGCCAAGATCGGGGGGCTCGCTTATAGAGATAAGAACACCCCTCTCCAGCGGACATGGGCACGGATCATACTCACGAATGCCACCAGCAATTGAAGCGTTCAGGAAGGTGAATGTTATAAGATTCTGGAAGTAAAGTGCCAACTTTATGTTAACTTGTCTGACAAGGTGGTCTCAGAAGGTGATGTGGGACAAACTCGATTCCTTTGTCTGGAGGATGACCCGACAGCTTGAAAAGGAGGCTCTGACGGGGAAGCCCGGAGAGGAGAGATCTGGGAACAGAGAGACAGCCAGTCAGGAGTTCGGATCAAGGGAATGTCCAAGATGGAACAAAAGGAGGCCACATCCTCCGAACCACAAATTGAAGCCGTCTTTCCTCCATTAGTGGCTGTGAGGCTAAACGGGTATCCCCACCTGTATTTAATGTTATGCTTCCATAGAGAGTCACTTGGCATCTAGCTTGTAGCGTGTGCCACAAGAGATCCTGCAAGATCTGAATGGGTTGGCCGTTGAACTCCAAGCTCTCGGAATTACGGAGCGTTCGCAATATTTTGTCCTTTTGGGTGAAGTAATGCAGCCTGCAGATGATGTCCCGTGGGCGATCGGACTGCAAACCTTTGGGGCGCAATGCCCATGTCACGAACCGGTCTCTCACCTCTGCGGATTCTGGGGTTCATCCGTTGCCAGTGCGGTTGCTCGCGGTGCTGTGCGCCCGTGTGGGGACGCGGCGTGATCAGTGGCACAGGTAATGCAGAGTCTGGGAACTGGGAGTGCGGGGACCAAATGGCCTAAGGCACTGCGGTGTGTCTGCTGTATAGGAGGTGGCCATGTTGGAGACCAAATAGGTAATACAGAGCACTTGTGAAAACACCTGTGGGCAGGTGTAAGCCAATCCCGTGCGTGTGCTGCCTTTAAGTAGGCTGGGATTATGTTACTCTGGGCCAGTGCTTTGTTGTATCAACGCTGTGCTCTAGCTCTGAGCTCTCTCCGTGCATTCCTGTGTGATTCCCGTGGTCCAGATATCGCCTCCGTTCACAGAGGTCCGTCTGCAGCCTTCACTGCTAAAAGATCCACCAGCTCCCCGCTGTGCTGTCAGTTAATTGCACACCTACTGGAAATTGTTGGATTCCCAGAGTCTTGCATGAGGTTACCTTGTCTGCCTACCATACAAAGTTTGGAGGATTCCATTACCCTCAGCTGTTCGTTTGTTCAACTCTGCATTTAACCCATTCATCACCTTGTCATCTACTACAGTTTCACAGTGATCTCCGGAACCCGCAAGTAACCCTATTCAGTACTTTATATTTGCTATGTTGTCATAACAAGGATAATTCTTCACAGTCTCTCAGTTAACTCTCAAAACTCCATTGCAAATCCTTACAGTTATTTCTTCATGTCTGCATTATCCAGTTAATCACATTCTACAGTTCAGCATCAAAGCTTGTTTATATTTGGACAATTCAACATTTATTCATCAGCTTGTTTTGCATACGTTTCCATGAACATTTCTTTTATTTGTCTTTGAGTTTTATCCTGTATATTATTTCTGCCATTCCTACAATACTTCAGTATAATATGATGATTAACAACTTGTCATTCAACTCTCTACTGAATTGTTATTTTTAATAAACATATGAAACGGAACTTTCTTCATCCTCCCTGCTTTCTTCATACCCCAGCACCTACACCTGTGGTTGGTCCCGGGTTAACGGATTCACAAAAACACCCGGACCTGACAGTAAGCACTGGCCATGTGGATCCGTCAAGTGACCAATTCGCAGGAGGCGGTGCTACGTCAGATATTCTTTCCCGTCTGGAAAACCAGGAGTCTATACAGACACAAATAGTGCAGTTTATGCAAACTATGGCAGACCGTTTAGAGACTCTTCATACGGCTATTAAAACGTCTCAAGTTCAGATTCCAACTCCGGTTGTCCCAGTTACCACTACAGTTTCTCCTGTGACGCTGCCTACGTCCCGCTTGCAGTTACCCTCTCCGAGTAAGTTTGACGGAACTCCAAAACTTTGCAGAGGATTCCTGAATCAATGCGAGATCCAGTTCGAACTGTTGTCCGCCAGTTTCCCATCAGCTCGTTCTAAGGTTGCATATATTATTGCCCTCCTCTCCGGTCAGGCTCTGGAGTGGGCATCACCATTATGGGAAAGAGGTGATCCTATCCTCTCTAATTACAAGGAGTTCGTATCATCCTTCCGGAGAATCTTTGACGAACCAGGCAGAACCACCTCAGCATCTTTGGAGATTCTCCGTCTACGTCAAGGTTTACGTCCTGTCAGTCAATATATTATTCAGTTTCGCACGTTGTCTTCAGAGTTAAATTGGAATGAGGAGGCCCTGATCGCCGCGTTTTGGAATGGACTTTCAGAGAAAATCAAGGATGATTTAACCATCCGGGATGTGCCTACTAAACTGGATGAATTGATTTCTCTCTGTAACAAACTTGACCTACGCTACAGAGAGCGATGTTTAGAGAAATCCAGGACAGAGCGATCCAGTCCACGTTATCATCCTAGGCCTCGACAAGATTCTTCATCACAGTCGCCGGTAACAACAGAAGAACCTATGCAGATTGGGCGCTCTCGCCTCACAGAGGAAGAACGACTTCGTCGTCGACAGGGTAACCTCTGCATGTACTGCGGGTCCTCCGAACATTTAGTAAAATCCTGCAAACTCCGGCCTGGAAAACTCTCGCTCCCAGCTTATTCAAGGGAGGTTAAGCTAGGAGTTACTTTAGAATCACGTTCTGGGAAAGAGCCGACCTTGTCTATTCAATTAGAAGTTCCAAGTTCTACAGTGAAAGTTTCAGCTCTCCTAGATTCCGGGGCAGCCGAGAACTTCATCTCTTCAGCCTTTGTCTTACGGTCCAAAGTTCAAACCATGCCTCTGGAAGCAGCAGTTGCTGTTACAGCAGTGGATGGAAGTCGAATTCCAGATGGTATAATTACTCATCGAACCGTATGTCTCAAGATGAAAGTTGGTGTGCTCCATTCCGAATACCTCTCCTTCTACGTGATTCCCAAAGCCTCTCAAGATGTGATACTTGGTTTACCTTGGCTGCAGAAACATAATCCTCAACTTAATTGGCAAACCATGGAAGTCCTTTCATGGGGTAAATCTTGTACCAAGGACTGTTTAGCCTCAATTATACCTCTCCGGTCAATTAGCCTTCCCGACCTACCTCCGGTGTATCAATCCTTTGCGGATGTTTTCAGTAAACAAGCAGCAGACTCTCTACCTCCTCATCGCGAATGGGACTGCCCAATTGTCCTGGTTCCGGGCAAAACCCCTCCTAGGGGATGAATTTATCCGCTATCCATCCCAGAGACGCAAGCTATGTCTGATTATATACAGGAAAATCTAACCAAAGGATTTATCAGACCATCTTCTTCACCTGCAGGAGCCGGATTCTTTTTCGTTAAGAAGAAGGACGGTGGGTTACGACCATGCATAGATTACCGTGGACTCAATGAGATCACTGTGAAAAACAAGTATCCATTACCCTTAATTCCAGAATTATTTGACCGGGTAAAGGGAGCTACTGTGTTTACAAAACTGGATCTCCGAGGGGCCTACAATTTAATCCGCATCCGGGCAGGGGACGAGTGGAAGACTGCTTTTAATACCCGGGATGGGCATTACGAATACCTTGTAATGCCTTTTGGTCTTTGTAATGCACCTGCAGTTTTTCAAAGCTATGTGAATGAACTTTTTCGTGATCTTCTCTACAAGTGTCTAGTAGTGTACCTGGATGATATCCTAATATTCTCTAAGGATCTAAAGTCTCACCGTCACCAAGTTAAAGAGGTACTGACACGTCTGAGGAAAAATCAACTTTATTGTAAGTTAGAGAAGTGCACTTTTGAAGTATCTTCCATACCGTTCCTTGGTTACATCATTTCTGGATCAGAGCTATGTATGGATCCCGGTAAGGTACAAGCTATCCGAGATTGGTCCACTCCTACAACTCTCAAGGGGATTCAGCGATTTCTTGGCTTTGCTAATTTCTATAGGAGATTCATTAAGAATTATTCTACGTTAGCTGCTCCCATCACAGCCCTAACTCGCAAGGAAACAAATCCTACGAACTGGTCTTCTGAAGCAATCAAAGCCTTCTCTGATTTAAAGCAAGCCTTTGTGTCAGCCCCCATTCTTCGACAGCCTGATTTGAATTGTCCCTTTCTACTAGAGGTGGATGCATCTACAGAAGCAGTAGGAGCTGTGTTGTCACAAGTCTTTGAAGATAAAAAAGTCCATCCCTGCGGATATTTCTCCCGTAAGTTCCTCCCGGCCGAGCGTAATTATGCAATCGGTGAGCAAGAATTACTTGCCATCAAGTTGGCATTTGAGGAGTGGAGATACCTTCTAGAAGGAGCACAACATCGCATTACAGTATATACTGATCATAAGAATCTTCTATATCTGCAGTCAGCTCAGTGCTTGAATCCACGACAAGCTCGATGGGCGCTTTTCTTCACACGATTTAATTTCAAGCTCACCTATCGTCCAGGGTCTCAGAACAAAAAGGCAGATGCCCTTTCTCGGTCCTTTGCTTCTTCTGAATCAAATGATGCTACCACGAATCAAGCCATTGTGAATCCTACGTCCTTTTTAATGACTCGAACCTCTCCAGTTCCTCCGCCTGGCAAGACCTTTGTCGCCACAAATCTTCGAAAACGGCTGCTTACCTGGGCTCACTCCTCTTCCTTCATGGGTCATCCTGGGGTTCTAAAGACTCTCAAATTTATTCAACAGTCTTATTGGTGGCCACGTCTCAAAGCCGATGTCCAAGAGTTTATTGCAGCATGTCCTAAATGTGCCCAACATAAGAGTCCAAGAAGTTCTCCACCAGGTTTATTACATCCATTATCCATACCCAAACAACCATGGACTCATATCTCAATGGATTTCGTGACCGATCTACCTCCATCAAAAGGGCGAAATACCATTTGGGTGATAGTAGATCGATTTTCGAAAATGGCACATTTCATTCCATTAACTGGGTTACCATCAGCCCCTTTATTAGCCAGATTGTTCATCTCTGAAATCTTCAAGTTGCATGGCCTTCCTCGAGAGATCATCTCTGATCGGGGAACACAGTTTGTGGCCAAGTTTTGGAGGTCGCTTTGTTCATCTTTAAATGTCAAGTTGAATTTTTCTTCTGCATATCATCCTCAGACAGATGGACAAACTGAGAGAGTAAACCAAGACCTTGAAACATTTCTCCGGTTATATATATCGTCCTCACAGGATGACTGGGTTGACTACCTTCCATTGGCAGAATTTGCTCATAATAATCTCTTCCATTCGTCTTCAGAATCTACGCCCTTTTATATTAACTTCGGCTTTCATCCTCGTGTGCCAGAGTTCCATCCATTGCCAGCCCTAGAGGTTCCAGCAGCAGATCAAGAGCTTCAACGTCTGTCTAGAATCTGGAGTTGTATGCGTAAGTCGTTGGTCAAAACTTCCGCTCGTTATAAATCTTTTGCAGATAGAAAACGTAAAGCTGTACCGAATTACAAGGTGGGAGACCAAGTTTGGATTTCTACGCGCAATCTCAGGTTCAAAGTTCCTTCTAAGAAATTTGCTCCCAAGTTTATTGGTCCATTTCCCATTGTAAAAGTACTCAACCCAGTGTCATACAAAGTCAAGTTGCCACCGTCTTTGAGAATTCCTAACGCCTTTCATACATCTTTACTGAAGCCTTTGATTCTCAATAAGTTCCGTACTACCCAGTCCAAATCTCCTAAAGTTCACTCTTTGCAGAATGAGGAATTTGAAGTTAAAGAGATTGTGGACTCACGTTCTCGATATGGACGTTTACAGTTTCTGGTCGACTGGAAGGGTTACGGTCCGGAGGAGAGATCCTGGGTTTTCTCTGAAGATGTTCATGCTCCAAGACTGGTACAGAAATACTTCTCCAAAAATCCTGATAAGGTTCAAAGGTGTTCGGAGACCACCCTTAAAAGAGGGGGTACTGTCACGAACCGGTCTCTCACCTCTGCGGGTTCTGGGGTTCATCCGTTGCCAGTGCGGTTGCTCGCGGTGCTGTGCGCCCGTGTGAGGACGCGGCGTGATCAGTGGTACAGGTAATGCAGAGTCTGGGAACTGGGAGTGCGGGGACCAAATGGCCTAAGGCACTGCGGTGTGTCTGCTGTATAGGAGGTGGCCATGTTGGAGATCAAATAGGTAATACAGAGCACTTGTGAAAACACCTGTGGGCAGGTGTAAGCCAATCCCGTGCGTGTGCTGCCTTTAAGTAGGCTGGGATTATGTTACTCTGGGCCAGTGCTTTGTTGTATCAACGCTGTGCTCTAGCTCTGAGCTCTCTCCGTGCATTCCTGTGTGATTCCCGTGGTCCAGATATCGCCTCCGTTCCCAGAGGTCCGTCTGCAGCCTTCACTGCTAAAAGATTCACCAGCTCCCCGCTGTGCTGTCAGTTAATTGCACACCTACTGGAAATTGTTGGATTCCCAGAGTCTTGCATGAGGTTACCTTGTCTGCCTACCATACAAAGTTTGGAGGATTCCATTACCCTCAGCTGTTCGTTTGTTCAACTCTGCATTTAACCCATTCATCACCTTGTCATCTACTACAGTTTCACAGTGATCTCCGGAACCCGCAAGTAACCCTATTCAGTACTTTATATTTGCTATGTTGTCATAACAAGGATAATTCTTCACAGTCTCTCAGTTAACTCTCAAAACTCCATTGCAAATCCTTACAGTTATTTCTTCATGTCTGCATTATCCAGTTAATCACATTCTACAGTTCAGCATCAAAGCTTGTTTATATTTGGACAATTCAACATTTATTCATCAGCTTGTTTTGCATACGTTTCCATGAACATTTCTTTTATTTGTCTTTGAGTTTTATCCTGTATATTATTTCTGCCATTCCTACAATACTTCAGTATAATATGATGATTAACAACTTGTCATTCAACTCTCTACTGAATTGTTATTTTTAATAAACATATGAAACGGAACTTTCTTCATCCTCCCTGCTTTCTTCATACCCCAGCACCTACACCTGTGGTTGGTCCCGGGTTAACGGATTCACAAAAACACCCGGACCTGACAGCCCAATGGGGCCTATCAAACACAATGGAGTTGTCTGGATCATTATCAAGCACCTCATTAAAGATTTTGGTTAGTACATCTCGTAAGCCTTGCTGCGGGATATCTTCAGGGATGCTCCTAATGTTTAAATTGTTTCTGCGCCCTCTGTTGACAATATTGTCTAGGTGTGCCCGTAAGTTTTGGATCTCATCTGCTTGGAGCTTATCAGTGTCAACCACGGCTTTATGGAAAGCGTTGATCTGTTCCCCGCTAGTTTCCAAGGTATCTATGCGCAAGCCCAAATGTGCTAGCTCTGACTTAATCACAGACACTTCCGTGTGGACTACCTCCCGAAGTTTATTTTCTAGGGATGAGAAATCTGCTTTTGTAGGAATATCAGCCTCAGTAGGCAGTACCTGTAATAGTGTAAATATTGTCTGCATGTTCTGTTTATCACTAGGTCCCGGGGCTTTTGGGGATTCTCTCACATCCGTAGAAGCCTCAGAGTTCGCTGAGTGGGTAGGTGAGTCGATGAAGAGGACATGTCTGAGTCTTTTTGTAAATTAAGATAACATCTAAGATTGGAGCAATGCGGGGGGTTCAGACAAGCGGGTGGAACAGTTTGATCCTTTGCGCTTCCTACGACTCATGTAGAAGCCGCACTCTGCATAAGGCATAGGAAATGTAGTAGAATGAGATTACCAATGCAATGCAAGAGGGGGCCCACTGCAATCAGAACTTACACCTGAGAAGGCTCAGACCATGCGAGGAGGTTAAATTGGAAAACCAGGCAGGTAGAATTCAGTCGTACACTTGACAGTAGGTCATGTCATAATCGCGTGGGGTTGCCACATGCAACTAAGGTCACATATCAAAGAGGATGTGTTGGTGGTATCAGCCGGCCCTCCCCAAAGATGCCTTAGGTGGACATCAGAGGATTAGGCATCCTTTTTTAATTTTTTTTTTTTTTTTGTCCCCCTGTTCACATAGCAAAATATAATGCAGTAGCCTCGCAGTAAGCCTGGCCAGCCGCTAGGTGGAGCCCACAGCACTAAAAGTTGTGTTAACACTGTATAAGGCAGGCTTTATGGAGGACAGCAAGTGAACTGTAATAAGATGTTGCCAATATATATAATCCAAGCTAGAGGTAGTCTGAGAGGGAAAGACTGTAATGTCCTAAATGTGTCAGTCACACAGCTTCACCCCTCAATAGGATGAGCAGCTTACAGAGGCAGGCTCCTTATGAGGCTAGAGCAACTTAAGATGGCCGCCGTATGCAGGGATCTCCATGCAAGCTAACCCTTTCCGAGTTCCAGGAGCTAGCAGCTCAAATGCTTTCCCTATGTGTCAGACACCCTGGTCACCGCTGTAAGCATCAAGCGTTCAGCATGAAGCATGAAGCTGGGCAGCCCTGGCGTCTCCCTGCCAGCAAAGCAGCAGACAGCGTCCCCGTGAGGCAAAACCTCAGTCCCCAGTCCCGCGTCGGGAGGTAAGGCCACAACCCGTGGGAGTTCCCGGAGCATGCCCTGGCTCAGCGACCTCACTTCACCACGGGACCTCAGGTGCTGGGGGGGGGGGGAGGGGTGGAGTGCGGGGGGGGGGGGGGGGCGTAATGGGCAGTGTGGGGGTCCCCAGTAGCAGGTTGAGACACCGGGGCAGAAAAGAACAAGCGGGCCAGATCAGGAGCTACGGAGCCGCACATCTTTCTCTAATGCCAGACAGGCCAATCCTATCTTGCTCCTGTGTTGGAAGCAGAGATGGCTAAAGAGTTGCTGTCTCAACACAATGAGTGGAATCATTTAGAAGTTCGAATGTTTCGAGTCACTCACAGGGGGAGATTCAAATGTTTGAAAAGTCAGTTGGGAGTCTGTTTTTTCCTATCTAAAGGTGGGTACACACTAATAGATATATCTGCAGATCAATTGATCTGCAGATATATCTATGGACGGATCGAGCAGTGTGTTAAGCATACACACTGCCCGATCCGTCGGGGACTGACGTCATGAACTGGGCAGGCGTGTACACCCGCCCGCCCAGTTCAGCTGTCAATCACCGCCGGCCGCCGCAGCATGTGTACGGGCGGTCGGCCGACCGCCCCGTACACACACAGCGACGCGCCAATATATCGGTAGATATATTGGCCGTCAGCTGTGCTGCGTGGCCGACGCGATACGTCTGTGAACGACGGAGTTCACAGATGTATCGGCCGTATACACTGGCCGATGGTCCTGCGATATATCGGCCGTTCAAGAGAACTCCCAGATGTCTGAGCCAGGTGTCGATCATTGGGTCGACCCTGTCCAGGTCGACAGGCACTAGGTCGACCACTTAAGGTCGATAGTGAGTAGGTCAACACTGACTGAATGCCGACACGTGACTAGGTCGACATGTATGGAAGGTCGGCATGGGCAAGGTCGACACACAAAGAGTCGACACATGTTGTTTTTTTGGGGGGGTTCTTCACCTGAATTTCCATCTGGGACCACCAACAGTTGAAACATATTCGCTCGCCACGCTTTGGGCGCAGTGTCTCGCTGCGCTCGCCACAAGGTTTCTAAAGAACCCTATGCTCACTTGGATAGGGGAGGTATGAAAAAGTCCTGAAATCCCCCCAAAACTGTATCAACCTTGCCCATGTCATCCTATGCATGTGTCGACCTGCTCACTGTCGATTTTCAGTGGTCGACCTAATGACTGTCGACCTACAGACCGGATACCATCTGAGTCACTCTCTACACGAGTACCAGCACTGCCAGCAGTCTCTGCACTCACTGCATGTGCAGTCTGCAATGCATTACAAAAGAGCCATGTACCGAGACACTGTCTCGAGACACTACACTTGAATCATGTGTCTCAACTCACTTCAGTCTTTGCCCATGACTAGTTGGAAGTCTACTAATTCTAAGTATATCTATGAAGATAAATGTTATTGTCTGTTTTAACCATTGGAGCTTACCAGCCACACACTCAGAACAGTTTTTAGGGCTAGGCAAGCTGTGCAATCGCACGGGGCACCTACAGCCTCAGCCACTGTCTCTTTCTGACATTATTTCAAGTTGTCTGGCCATCCACATGGAATACTGTTGAAAATGTCCCCCCCCCCCCCCCAAAATGGCCACCACCTCAGAAGAGGAACTTCTGAAGGACGCTAGAGAGGCATTATATATATATTTGCATTATATCATGTGATATCCTTTATTCATGTTACATCACACAATAGTACCACTTTACCTTATATACATTATTCCACACAGTAGTGCCCCTTATTCACATTACATCATGCTGAATTGCTCTTTATTTACATTACACCACACCATATTGCTATTTATTCACATTAGACCACACACAGAGAAGTTAACGAGATAACGTTCATATCGTGCAGTGTGGAGTCACCAGCGATGAACGATGCGCGGCCCCGTGCTCGTTCATCACTGGTGACATGTCGGCTGTGCATGCAGGCCAATATGGACGAGATCGTCCATATTTGCCTGCACGTCTATGGAGCCGGGTGACGGGGGGAGTGAAGAAACTTCACTTCCCCCGTCACTGTCCCCCCGCCGCCGGGTCGCCCGTCGGCCGTAGGGCACCTCGGTGGCACATCGCCTAATGTGTAGGGCGCCTTAGTCTGCAGCTACTCAGACCTTGCGAACTTCTGCTACAAGTGTGTCGGCCCATATTTAGCTGGTAATTGGCAATCTAAGTCACCTGTTGAGCAAATAATTGCCAAACACTGCAGTTACAAATGACTCTTACCAGCAATTGTTTTTACACATACCAATTTATCATTTACCATGTCAAAATCTGTCGCAATGACAAATATTTTACTGGTTTTTTTTTTAGTTTGCTGTTAATAGGTTTTTTTTTTTTTTTAAATAGAAATAATTTTGTTGATCAAGTGTGAATAAAGCAACTTGCAAACTACATCTGCTTAATACAAACATGCCATGTTTTCTAGATTGTAATTTTCATTTGGACATACTGAACAACATGAGACACATAATGCAGCCTACGCTTAATGATACTTACTAACACACTGTTATGACTCTTTTGTAACATGTGACCATTTCATATACTATGGCATGTTGCCCCTAGTAACCCAAGTTGCTTTTTTAACTTAGTTAATTTTCTAGGCACAGTTACCTGTTGTGAAAGCAAACAAAGTTGCTAATAAGAATATAAATGTTTGTGCCCTTGGTCCACAAATGTACATTTGCAATGTAAAAGTGTACTGTACACATTTTTCTAAATAGCATAACCTTCAAATAAACACACACACATTTTTATTTATTTTTTACTGAAGAAATTAAATAGAAACAATAAGCCAACATGGCTAGAAAACAATAGCATGACAAATATGATTTTACAAATCTGCAGATTTCAAATATGTAAAAATATTTGCTTACATACCAACAAACAGCTGCCAGTGGTGATTTTAACATCACAGAAGCCAGTACTGTGGTTCCCCCATCTACTGGCCAAAGAAAATAATAAATAAATTTAAAATATGTTGTGAACCCCCAGCCACAGGATATTGTTGGTCAAACTGAGGTAGATTCTTGGCACAATACACAAACCCAAACATACACAGCACGCTAGGAAGAGGAAGATGGTTCAAGTGTACAGGAAAAAATCTCACAGGCTACAAACCAAAAGAAAATACAACAACCCCCTTTCAGCATGAGGGAGTTGTCCATTCTGGTCAGACAAGCCAAAACAAATACATAAAGGCAACATGGAAAACATGGGTGCTGGGCAATGTTGACGCATCTGGAGAGACATTACTTTCTCTTCTTTCGCCCCGCCTGACGTGGTTGGTCACTGCTAGGTCTGCAAAGTGACCGTCGAGGGCCCTGCCCAGTGGGATCTTCTTCCTGGGCAGGGGTAGGGGAGGGAGCAGGTGTGCCAGGCTCCCTGCCACTTTGGGCAAGAAGGCCAGCGATGTCCTGGAGAGCTCGGACAACAGAGCTGGAGAGTTGTTGTACAGAGGAGGTGAGTTCGGCTTGGCCCTGCCTGATCTCTGCCAGACCTTGGCAGAGTTGAGCCACACCTTGCCCAACACAGGTCGTGTGCTCAGTGAGCCGGACAGATATCTGGCTTACCTCCCGGATCATCTTGTCCAGAAATTGAGTCAGCCTCCCACCGTGACTGTCAATTTCAGTCAGAATCACCGGGATAGCAGAGGGTTGGGTGTGGGGACCAGTGTGTGTCTGGCCAGGTGGAATCTGCCGACCAACACTGGAGGACTCACTAGGTCCCCCCACCTCAGCCTCAGCCGGATACCCCTCCTCTGACTCACTATGCTCACCCTCCTGTGCTGTGTTATTTCAAAAGCAAAGATAAGAATGAGAGACAAAAGGACAGAAAAAACTAAAATAAAAAGGTCACAAGTTTGTAAAAAAATCTTAAAAAAGTTAATTCTATATGTGTGTAAACTTACCTGGCAAGTTATGTAGGTTGACAATTCCAGGCAGGTCCGTGTCCATCCTTGACAGCCCACTCGCCTCCTCGTAGCTCACACAGTCCATCGGCAGCTCCTCCAGATCTGTATGCGCCACAGTGGCAGCGGGACCTCCCCCTGTTGCCACTCCGCAGACCTCTTGCCCTTCAAGCGGGACTTGAAGTCGGCACAACTACATATGTGATTAGAATTAGGGGGAAGGGACATAAAAGTTATAAATACCTGTTTTGCTTACTTGTTGTACACATGTTATGTATTTGCTTGCCATAGGCAACATCACATGTAGCCAAGTAAAAAAAAAAAAAAAATACATTGCTGTGCGTTTTTTTGCAAACTAACATAGCATGTGCAATATTGCGAAGGTTGTGCACATGTACGATGAGTTGTGATTTATACGATGCAGTTTGTAGCAATGCGTTACGAGCGCATTCTTGCTAGGTCATTTGGCATACGCCTACTTTGTGTATTGCTGCGTACGTGTTTGCAAAATTACGTTGTGGGCGTATGTTCGCAATTTTGCAACGTGTTCGCAATTTTGCGCTTGCCTTGTGCGAACGTAAAAATTAGCATAATGCCATACATTAGTAATGCCTTTATACACATAATACCACACAGTAAATCACCTTACACATATGACACACATTTTTAATGTCCTTGTAAACATAATGCACCTTACACACTATACCAACCTTTACTAATACCTTTATACACATAATGTCCCTTACACTTATGTCACACGTTATTAATGCCCTTATACACATAATGACAAATATAGTGCCCCTTACACATATGCCACACATTATTAATGCATTTATACACATGACACACATAATGCCCCTTACACATATGCCGAACACTATTGCACAACCAACCCACCAATACACAGCACTCATCCAGCCACTAACACTGTGACCTCTGCTTTGATACAGATGTGTCCTCATACATCTTGCCTCAATACGCCATGCAGCAGGTGATGCCTGGAGTGAGTCAGCTGGCAGCTCCAGCCCAGCTCTGCTAACATTGGGCAACTTTTTAGCCAAAATTGCGTCTTATTGCATTGCTATGTGACTAAGATGCACAAAAAGCTTCTGCTGATTAAAATGATATGCGGCATGCCTATATTCTTTGTGCAACTGTGGTTGTATCTGCATATGAAATGCTACGTTACTGTGATTTCAAGGAATACACTGTAACGTAGCATGTTATATGCAGATACACGCACACACACACACACACACACACACACACACACACACACTAAATATAGGCATGCTGCATATCATTTTAATCAGCATAAGTTGCTTGTGCCCCTAGGCATTTGCCTAGTTTGCCTATGCCTATGGCCGGTGCTGGCCCCTACAAGGTACGTGCCCCCTGTTCTCTGCACCACGCAGGACATTGTGCTTGTACCCCTGTCACCCTCTCGCTACCACCCTCTGCACCCTGCTGTCACCCCCTGCCTTCCCTTGACTTCCGTTGTCACTCCCTGCCTCATTCTGTCACCCTCTGCCTCTCCCTGTCACTCAGAGGGGGGCCTAAATTACAGTTTGCCCCTGGGCCCACCACTCACATGTTCCGCCACTGGATTAAGGTCAAAGGCTATTCCACAATACTATTCAGCAATTCACTTGTGTGCCCTACACTACTGAAAGCTCCAATGCCACCAAATTGTCTATAATGCAGTCTGATGTTATTCACTGTTTCTCGACAGCAATCTGGAAGTCCTATGATAGAGAGAATCATTTTAATTCAATAGCCTATTGGGAGTTCATAGTAGCAGTGGCTTCCAGTGCCATTCATTGGTTGGCAACAATGGTCAGGTAAATGAAGCTGTTTTGATATCCACCACCCACTACACAGTTACATTTGTCAGCATGGAACTGAAGAGTGGCTCCCCGCCTTCAATTTGTACGTGGAGCTGAAACTCTGCTACTAACTAAAATAAGATTTTAAACCTACCGGTAAATCTTTTTCTCGTAGTCCGTAGAGGATGCTGGGGACTCCATAAGGACCATGGGGGATAGACGGGCTCCGCAGGAGACATGGGCACTTTAAGAAAGACTTTAGGTATGGGTGTGCACTGGCTCCTCCCTCTATGCCCCTCCTCAAGACCTCAGTTAGAGAAACTGTGCCCAGAGGAGACAGACAGTACGAGGAAAGGATTTTTGTTAATCCAAGAGCAAGATTCATACCAGCCACACCAATCACACCGTATAACTTGTGATATACTAACCAGTTAACAGTATGAAAACAACATAGCATCAGTCCAAGACCGATGAAAACTATAACGTAACCCTTATGTAAGCAAAACTATATACAAGTCATGCAGAAGTAGTCCGCACTTGGGACGGGCGCCCAGCATCCTCTACGGACTACGAGAAAAATATTTACCGGTAGGTTTAAAATCTTATTTTCTCTTACGTCCTAGAGGATGCTGGGGACTCCGTAAGGACCATGGGGATTATACCAAAGCTCCCAAACGGGCGGGAGAGTGCGGATGACTCTGCAGCACCGATTGAGCAAACAGGAGGTCCTCCTCAGCCAGGGTATCAAACTTATAGAACTTTGCAAAGGTGTTTGAACCCGACCAAGTAGCAGCTCGGCACAGCTGTAGTGCCGAGACCCCTCGGGCAGCCGTCCAAGACGAGCCCACCTTTCTAGTGGAATGAGCCCTGACCGATTTTGGTAACGGCAATCCAGCCGTCGCATGTGCCTGCTGAATCGTGTTACAGATCCAGCGAGCAATAGTCTGCTTTGAAGCAGGAACGCCAACCTTGTTGGCTGCATACAGGACAAACAGTGCTTCTGTTTTTCTGACTCTAGCCGTTCTGGCCATGTTAAGGGACTCGGAATCCTCCAAGTCTCGTGTAGCCACAGGCACCACAATAGGTTGGTTCATATGAAAAGACTATACCACCTTAGGCAAAAATTGAGGACGAGTCCGCAATTCCGCTCTATCTATATGGAAAACCAGATAGGGGCTTTTATGAGACAAAGCCGCCAATTCCGACACTCGCCTAGCCGAAGCCAAGGCTAACAACATGACCACTTTCCAAGTGAGATATTTTAACTCCACCGTTTTAAGTAGTTCAAACCAGTGTGACTTCAGGAAACTCAACACCACGTTAAGGTCCCAAGGCGCCACCGGAGGTACAAAAGGAGGCTGAATATGCAGCACTCCCTTCACAAAAGTTTGTACTTCTGGGAGAGAAGCCAATTCCTTCTGAAAGAAAATGGATAAGGCCGAAATCTGAACCTTAATGGAGCCTAATTTTAGGCTCAAATTCACTCCAGTTTGTAGGAAGTGAAGGAAACGGCCCAGATGGAAATCTTCCGTAGGAGCATTCCTGGCCTCACACCAAGAAACATATTTTTGCCATATACGGTGATAATGTTTAGCTGTCACGTCCTTCCTAGCCTTTATTAGAGTAGGAATGACCTCATCCGGAATGCCCTTTTCCGCTAGGATCCGGCGTTCAACTGCCATGCCGTCAAACGCAGCCGCGGTAAGTCTTGGAACAGACAGGGCCCCTGTTGTAACAGGTCCTCTCTGAGAGGAAGAGGCCACGGATATTCTGACAGCATTTCCTGTAGCTCCGGATACCAGGCCCTTCGCGGCCAATCTGGAACAATGAGAATTGTCTGTACTCATCTTTTTCTTATTATTCTCAACACATTTGGGATGAGAGGAAGAGGAGGAAATACATAGACCGACTGGAACACCCATGGTGTCACTAGGGCGTCCACAGCTACCGCCTGAGGGTCTCTTGACCTGGCACAATACCTCTGCAGCTTTTTGTTGAGGCGGGACGCCATCATGTCTATCTGGGGCAGTCCACACTGACTTGCAATCTGTGCGAATACTTCCTGATGAAGTCCCCACTCTCCTGGATGCAGATAGTGTCTGCTGAGGAAGTCTGCTTCCCAGTTGTCCACTCCCGGAATGAACACTGTTGCCAGTGCGCTTACATGATTTTCCGCCCAGCGAAGAATCCTGGTGGCTTCCGCCATTGCCACTCTGCTCCTTGTGCCGCCCTGGCGGTTTACATGAGCCACTGCGGTGATGTTGTCTGACTGGATCAGAACTGGTAAGTCGCGAAGCAAGGTCTCCGCTTGACGAAGGGCGTTGTATATGGCCCTCAGCTCCAGGACGTTGATGTGAAGACAAGTCTCTTGACTTGACCAAAGACCCTGGAAGTTTCTTCCTGGTGTGACTGCTCCCCAACCTCGGAGGCTTGCGTCCGTGGTCACCAGAACCCAGTCCTGAATGCTGAACCTGCGACCCTCTAGAACAGTGTTTCCCAACCGCGGTCCTCAAGGCACACTAACAGTCCTGGTTTTAGTGATATCCAGGCTTGGACATAGGTGACTTAATTAGCACCTCAGTTATTTTGATTTAACCTTCTGTGCTGAAGCCTGGATATCACTAAAACCTGCACTGTTGGTGTGCCTTGAGGACCGCGGTTGGGAATGCCTGCTCTAGAAGGTGAGCACTCTGCAGCCACCACAAGAGAGACACCCTGGCCCTGGGGGACAGTTTGATCAACTGATGAATCTGTAGATGTGACCCGGGCCACTTGTCCAGTAGGTCCCATTGGAAGGTCCTCGCATGGAACCTGCCGAAGGGAATGGCCTCGTAAGTTGCCACCATCTTTCCCAGGACTCGAGTGCAGAGATGCACTGATACCTGTTTTGGTTTCAATAGGTTTCTGACCAAAGTCATGAGTTCCTGAGCCTTTTCCGTCGGAAGATAAACCTTTTTCTGGTCTCGTATCCAGAATCATGCCCAAGAAGGTCAGACGAGTCGTAGGCACCAGCTACGACTTCGGGATATTGAGAATCCAGCCGTGTTGCTGTAACACCTTCAGTGAAAGTGACACGCTGTTCAGTAACTGCTCTCGTGATCTCGCTTTTATGAGGAGATCGTCCAAGTACGGGATAATTGTGACACCCTGCTTGCGCAGGAGCACCATCATTTCCGCCATTACCTTGGTGATAATTCTCGGGGCCGTGGAAAGCCCAAACGGCAACGTCTGAAATTGGTAATGACAATCCTGTACCGCAAATCTCATGTATGCCTGATGAGGTGGATATATGGGAACATGAAGGTACGCATCCTTTATGTCCAGAGATACCATAAAATCCCCCCCTTCCAGGCTGGCGATGACCGCCCTGAGCGATTCCATCTTGAACTTGAACCTTTTCAAGTATAGGTTCAGGGATTTTAAGTTTAAAATGGGTCTGACCGAACCGTCCGGTTTCGAGACTACAAACAGGGTCGAATAATATCCCCTCTCTTGTTGCAGTAGGGGAACCTTGACCACCACCTGTTGAAGATACAATTTGTGAATTGCATTTAACACTACCTCCCTTTCTGGGGAAGAAGTCGGCAGAGCCGATTTGAAAAACCGGCGAGGAGGCACCTCTTCGAATTCCAGCTTGTAACCAGAGCCGTCTTAACAGCAGTGTAGGCCCCTGGGCACAGCAATGCACTGGGCCCCCTACCCATGCTCCAGCGGTAGGGGTGGAAGGAGCTATCAGCAGCAGCTTTGATGTCCCGCGGGCAGTAGGGGGTGTTCTATCTTCTGCTTAGCATGTAGGACCTGAAGCAGTGATTTCTGCTAATTACTCCTTTACTGCACAGATGGGGCTAAACTGTAGAAGGGGGCATTGGGCTGAATGAAGAAGCCCTGGTACATGACTTCCAGGGTGGTAGGGAGTCTTTAATACATAGGGGAGGGGTGACTAGTGGAGTGGGCTTAATATTTATCATTTTACGGTGGGAGGGCAGCTTGCTTGACTGCAGATATCTCAAGTTACTGAAAATGTATTTCTTAGCTTTGAATGGGATAAAAAAAACACTAGAGAGTCCCACCTTTCAGAAGGTTCTAGGGACTTGAGGATCAGAGTTCAGGAGCCAGAGCAATTCACCAATGAAAATATGAAACTGCATATTCGGCATGTGGAGCTGGAGCAGGGACCATCTGCTGGAAGGCTGATATCTCTGGTTCTGGGCATAGTAGAAATAAGCTGCCAGTGTCCACTAAAAGGGGAGAGTCACAGCTTTTGGGTTATACCCTTAGAAATACTCTAAGTCAGACAGAACCTGAAATATCGGGCTGCGAAGAGCAGTTAACAGGCTTGGATAGGGACCACTGCTTTCAAGTCTGATATCTCCGGTTCCCCAGGGCCGATTTTCAAAAATCTGGTACCCCTGGAAAGAGGGGACCCTCAGCTATCAGCCTAGGGTCCTTATTCTCTTGGGGCCCTTGGGCAAGAGCCCATTGAGCCCATACGAAAAGACGGCCCTGCTTGTAACCCTGAGAAACAATTTCTATTGCCCAGGGATCCACCTGTGAGTGAACCCAGATGTGGCTGAATAGTCGAAGACGTGCCCCCACTGGGGCGGACTCCCTTAGCGGAGCCCCAGCATCATGTGGTGGATTTTGTAGAGGCCGGGGAGGACTTCTGTTCCTGAGAACTAGCTGAGTTGTGTAGCTTCTTACCTCTTCCCTTACCTCTGGCAAGAAAGGACGCACCTCGTACTTTCTTGTTTCTCTGTGACCGAAAGGACTGCATCTGATAATGTGGTGCTTTCTTAGGCTGTGAGGGAATATAAGGCAAAAAAATAAGAATTTACTTACCGATAATTCTATTTCTCATAGTCCGTAGTGGATGCTGGGAACTCCGTAAGGACCATGGGGAATAGCGGCTCCGCAGGAGACTGGGCACAAAAAGTAAAAGCTTTAGACTAGCTGGTGTGCACTGGCTCCTCCCCCTATGACCCTCCTCCAAGCCTCAGTTAAGATACTGTGCCCGGACGAGCGTACATAATAAGGAAGGATCTTGAATCCCGGGTAAGACTCATACCAGCCACACCAATCACACCGTACAACTCGTGATCTGAACCCAGTTAACAGTATGATAACCGTAGGAGCCTCTGAAAAGATGGCTTCCAACAATAAACAACCCGATTTGTTTGTAACAATAACTATATACAAGTATTGCAGACAATCCGCACTTGGGATGGGCGCCCAGCATCCACTACGGACTATAAGAAATAGAATTATCGGTAAGTAAATTCTTATTTTCTCTGACGTCCTAGTGGATGCTGGGAACTCCGTAAGGACCATGGGGATTATACCAAAGCTCCCAAACGGGCGGGAGAGTGCGGATGACTCTGCAGCACCGAATGAGAGAACTCCAGGTCCTCCTCAGCCAGGGTATCAAATTTGTAGAATTTAGCAAACGTGTTTGCCCCTGACCAAGTAGCTGCTCGGCAAAGTTGTAAAGCCGAGACCCCTCGGGCAGCCGCCCAAGATGAGCCCACCTTCCTTGTGGAATGGGCTTTTACAGATTTTGGCTGTGGCAGGCCTGCCACAGAATGTGCAAGTTGAATTGTACTACAAATCCAACGAGCAATCGTCTGCTTAGAAGCAGGAGCACCCAGCTTGTTGGGTGCATACAGTGTAAACAGCGAGTCAGATTTTCTGACTCCAGCCGTCCTGGAAACATATATTTTCAGGGCCCTGACTACGTCCAGCAACTTGGAGTCCTCCAAGTCCCTAGTAGCCACAGGTACCACAATAGGTTGATTCATGAAACGCTGAAACCACCTTAGGGAGAAATTGAGGACGAGTCCTCAATTCCGCCCTATCCGAATGAAATATCAGGTAAGGGCTTTTATAGGATAAAGCCGCCAATACTGATACGCGCCTGGCTGAAGCCAGGGCCAACAGCATTACCACTTTCCATGTGAGATATTTCAAATCCACTGTGGCAAGTGGTTCAAACCAATGTGATTTTAGGAACCCTAAAACTACATTGAGATCCCAAGGTGCCACTGGAGGCACAAAAGGAGGCTGTATATGCAGTACCCCTTTGACAAACGTCTGAACTTCAGGCACTGAAGCCAGTTCTTTCTGGAAGAAGATCGACAGGGCCGAAATTTGAACCTTAATGGATCCTAATTTTAGGCCCATAGACAATCCTGCTTGCAGGAAATGTAGGAAACGACCCAGTTGAAATTCCTCCGTAGGGGCCTTCTTGGCCTCACACCACGCAACATATTTTCGCCAAATGCGATGATAATGTTTTGCAGTTACATCCTTCCTGGCCTTGATCAGGGTAGGGATGACTTCATCTGGAATGCCTTTTTCCTTCAGGATCCGGCGTTCAACCGCCATGCCGTCAAACGCAGCCGCGGTAAGTCTTGGAACAGACAAGGTCCCTGCTGGAGCAGGTCCTTCCTTAGAGGTAGAGGCCACGGGTCCTCCGTGAGCATCTCTTGCAGCTCCGGGTACCAAGTTCTTCATGGCCAATCCGGAGCCACGAGTATCGTTCTTACTCCTCTCCTTCTTATGATTCTCAGTACTTTTGGTATGAGAGGAAGAGGAGGGAACACATATACCGACTGGAACACCCACGGAGTTACCAGAGCGTCCACCGCTATTGCCTGAGGGTCCCTTGACCTGGCGCAATATCTGTCCAGTTTCTTGTTGAGACGGGACGCCATCATGTCCACCTTTGGTTTTTCCCAACGGTTTACAATCACTTGGAAGACTTCTGGATGAAGTCCCCACTCCCCCGGGTGGAGGTCGTGTCTGCTGAGGAAGTCTGCTTCCCAGTTGTCCACTCCCGGAATGAACACTGCTGACAGTGCTATCACATGATTTTCCGCCCAGCGGAGAATCCTTGCAGCTTCTGCCATTGCCCTCCTGCTTCTTGTGCCGCCCTGTCTGTGTACGTGGGCGACAGCCGTGATGTTGTCCGACTGGATCAATACCGGTTGACCCTGAAGCAGAGGCCTTGCTTGACTTAGGGCATTGTAAATGGCCCTTAGCTCTAGGATATTTATGTGAAGAGACGTTTCCATGCTTGACCACAAGCCCTGGAAATTTCTTCCCTGTGTGACTGCTCCCCAGCCTCTCAGGCTGGCATCCGTGGTTACCAGCATCCAATCCTGAATGCCGAATCTGCGGCCCTCTAGAAGATGAGCCTTCTGTAACCACCACAGGAGAGATACCCTTGTCCTTGGAGATAGGGTTATCCACTGATGCATCTGAAGATGCGATCCGGACCATTTGTCCAGCAGATCCCACTGAAAAGTTCTTGCATGGAATCTTCCGAATGGAATCGCTTCGTAAGAAGCCACCATTTTTCCCAGGACTCTCGTGCACTGATGCACTGACACTTGTCCTGGTTTTAGGAGGTTCCTGACTAGCTCGGATAACTCCCTGGCCTTCTCCTCCGGGAGAAACACCTTTTTCTGGACTGTGTCCAGAATCATCCCTAGGAACAGTAGACGTGTTGTTGGAATCAGCTGTGATTTTGGGATATTTAGAATCCACCCGTGCTGACGTAGCACTACCTGAGATAGTGTTACTCCGACCTCTAACTGTTCCCTGGACCTTGCCCTTATCAGGAGATCGTCCAAGTAAGGGATAATTAATACGCCTTTTCTTCGAAGAAGAATCATCATTTCGGCCATTACCTTGGTAAAGACCCGTGGTGCCGTGGACAATCCAAACGGCAGCGTCTGAAACTGATAATGACAGTTTTGTATCACAAACCTGAGGTACCCTTGGTGAGAAGGGTAGATTTGGACATGGAGATAAGCATCCTTGATGTCTAGAGATACCATATAGTCCCCTTCTTCCAGGTTCGCTATCACTGCTCTGAGTGACTCCATCTTGAATTTGAACCTTTTTATGTAAGTGTTCAAAGATTTTAGATTTAAAATTGGTCTCACCGAGCCGTCCGGCTTTGGTACCACAAACAGCGTGGAATAATACCCCTTTCCCTGTTGTAGGAGGGGTACCTTGATTATCACCTGCTGGGAATACAGCTTGTGAATAGCTTCCAATACTGCCTCCCTGTCGGAGGGAGACGTTGGTAGAGCAGACTTCAGGAACCGGCGAGGGGGAGACGTCTCGAATTCCAATTTGTACCCCCGTGATACTACCTGCAGGATCCAGGGGTCCACTTGCGAGTGAGCCCACTGCACGCTGAAATTCTTGAGACGGCCCCCCACCGTGCCCGAGTCTGCTTGCAGAGCCCCAGCGTCATGCTGAGGACTTGGCAGAAGCGGGGGAGGGCTTCTGCTCCTGGGAAGAGGCTGCATGGTGCAGTCTTTTTCCCCTTCCTCTGCCCCGGGGCAGGAACGAGCGGCCTTTTTCCCTCTTGCCCTTATAGGGACGAAAGGACTGGGTTTGAAAAGACGGTGTCTTTTTCTGCTGAGAGGTGACCTGGGGTAAAAAGGTGGATTTTCCAGCCGTTGCTGTGGCCACCAGGTCCGATAGACCGACCCCAAATAACTCCTCCCCTTTATACGGCAATACTTCCATATGTCGTTTGGAATCCGCATCACCTGACCACTGTCGCGTCCATAACGTTCTTCTGGCAGAAATGGACATCGCACTTACTCTAGATGCCAGGGTGCAAATATCCCTCTGTGCATCTCGCATATATAGTAATGCATCCTTTAAATGCTCTATAGTTAATAATATACTGTCCCTATCCAGGGTATCAATATTTTCAGTCAGGGAATCCGACCAAGCCACTCCAGCGCTGCACATCCAGGCTGAGGCGATCGCTGGTCGCAGTATAACACCGGTATGTGTGTATATACCTTTTAAGATATTTTCCAGCCTTCTATCAGCTGGTTCCTTGAGAGCGGCCGTATCAGGAGACGGTAACGCCACTTGTTTTGATAAGCGTGTGAGCGCCTTATCTACCCTAGGGGGTGTTTCCCAACGTGCCCTAACCTCTGGCGGGAAAGGGTATAGTGCCAATAATTTATTAGAAATCAGCAGTTTTTTATCGTGGGAAAGCCACGCTTTATCACACACCTCATTTAATTCATCTGACTCAGGAAAAACCACTGGTAGTTTTTTCACACCCCACATAATACCCTTTTTTGTGGTACTTGTAGTGTCAGAAATGTTCAATGCCTCCTTCATTGCCGTGATCATGTAACGTGTGGCCCTACTGGACATTACGTTTGTCTCGTCACCGTCGACACTGGATTCAGTATCCGTGTCAGGGTCTGTGTCGACCATCTGAGGTAACGGGCGTTTTAGCGCCCCTGACGGTGTCTGAGACGCCTGAACAGGCACTAATTGATTTGTCGGCTGTCTCATGTCGTCAACAGTTTTTTGCAAAGTGCTGACATTGTCACGTAATTCTTTAATTACTACCATCCAGTCAGGTGTCGACTCCCTAGGGGGTGACATCACTAACACAGGCAATTGCTCTGCTTCCACATCATTTTCCTCCTCATACATGTCGACACAATCGTACCGACACCCAGCACACACACAGGGAATGCTCTGATAGAGGACAGGACCTCACTAGCCCTTTGGGGAGACAGAGGGAGAGTTTGCCAGCACACACCAGAGCGCTATATATATATACAGGGATAACCTTATATAAGTGTTACTCCCTGTTATAGCTGCTGTATTTATATATTAGCTGCCAATAGTGCCCCCCTCTCTGTTTTACCCTGTTTCTGTAGTGCAGGACTGCAGGGGAGAGTCAGGGAGCCGTCCTTCCAGCGGAGCTGTGAAAGAAAATGGCGCTTGTGTGCTGAGGAGAAAGGCTCCGCCCCCTTCACAGCGGCCTTTTCTCCCGCTTTTTTCAGGAAACTGGCAGGGGATAAATGCATCCATATAGCCCAGGAGCTATATGTGATGCATTTTTTTTAGCCATATAAGGTTTTTATATCGTTTTTATTGCGTCTCAGGGCGCTCCCCCCCAGCGCCCTGCACCCTCAGTGACCGGAGTGTGAAGTGTGCTGAGAGCAATGGCGCACAGCTGCAGTGCTGTGCGCTACCTTATTTGAAGACAGGAACGTCTTCTGCCGCCGCTTTCTCCGGACCTCTTCGCTCTTCTGGCTCTGTAAGGGGGCCGGCGGCGCGGCTCCGGGACCCATCCAGGCTGAACCTGTGATCGTCCCTCTGGAGCTAATGTCCAGTAGCCAAGAAGCCCAATCCACTCTGCAGTCAGGTGAGTTCGCTTCTTCTCCCCTTAGTCCCACGATGCAGTGAGCCTGTTGCCAGCAGGACTCACTGAAAATAAAAAACCTATTTAAACTTTTACTTCTAAGCAGCTCAGGAGAGCCACCTAGCTTGCACCCTTCTCGTTCGGGCACAAAAATCTAACTGAGGCTTGGAGGAGGGTCATAGGGGGAGGAGCCAGTGCACACCAGCTAGTCTAAAGCTTTTACTTTTTGTGCCCAGTCTCCTGCGGAGCCGCTATTCCCCATGGTCCTTACGGAGTTCCCAGCATCCACTAGGACGTCAGAGAAATTGGAATTACCAGCTGTAGCTGTGGAGACCAGGTCAGAGAGACCTTTTCCAAACAATTCCTCACCCTTGTAAGGTAAAACCTACATATGCCTTTTTGAGTCGGCATCACCTGTCCATTGCCGGGTCCATAGGACTCGTCTAGCAGAAATCGACATAGCGTTGATTCTAGAACCCAATAGACCAATGTCTCTTTGAGCATCTCTCATATATAAGACAGCATCCTTTATATGTCCTAGGGTCAATAAAATGGTATCCTTATCTAGGGTTTCAATTTCCGCTGATAAGGTATCTGTCCATGCCGCTACAGCGCTACACACCCAGGCCGACGCAATAGCCGGTCTGAGTAAGGTACCCAAATGCGTGTAAATGGACTTCAAGGTAACCTCCTGCTTGCGATCAGCAGGATCCCTGAGGGTAGCCGTATCCTGGGATGGCTGCGCTACCTTCTTGGATAAGCGTGTCAATGCTTTGTCTACCCTAGGGGAGGATTTCCACCGTATACGGGGGCTAATTCCAAGTTGATCGCAGCAGGATTTTTGATAGCAATTGGGCAAAACCATGTGCACTGCAGGGGAGGCAGATATAACATGTGCAGAGATAGTTAGATTTGGGTGGGGTGTGTTCAAACTGCAATCTAATTTGCAGTGTAAAAATAAAGCAGCCAGTATTGACCCTGCACAGAAATAAAATAACCCACCCAAATCTAACTCTTTCTGCACATGTAATATCTGCCTCCCCTGCAGTGCACATGGTTTTGCCCAATTGCTATCAAAAATCCTGCTGCGATCAACTTGGACAGGGCCGTAACTACGTGTGTGCCAAGGGGGCTTGGCACACAGCGCAGTTGCCCTGGGGGCGCAACGGCCAGCGGCATGTAATGAGTCAAATTGACTCATTACATGCCGCCTCTGTGTGCGCCGTGCGCCGCGCTGGAGGAGAGAGACCAGCGCCGGGTTCAAGGAGGAGGAGGGAGGGGGAGCAGGGAGCCGCAGCAACACTATTTGATTGGTAGTAAGCGCCGCTGCAGCATCCCCCTCTCCTTCTGTATTGGCTGCCCGGCGCTGCTATGGATGCTGGTATGCGGTTCCTTCATCCCAGCATCCACAGCAGCGCCAGGCAACCAATACAGAAGGAGAGGGGGATGCTGCAGCGGCGCTTACTACCAATCAAATAGCGCTGCTGCGGCTCCCTGCTCCCCCTCCCTCCTCCTCCTTCTCACCTCACACAGCCTGCACCGAGAGGGAGCTGCACGAGGAGCCTGTCAGCGGGGAGAAGGTAAGTATGTCTCTCTCTCTCTCTCTCTCTTTCTCTCTCTCTCTTTCTTTCTCTCTCTCTCTCTCTCTCTCTCAGGGGGACACCGTCTGCCGCAATGTGTAAAAAGGGGTCCTGGCTGCCGCAATGTATAAAAAGGGGGTCTGGCTGCCGCAATGTGTAAAAAGGGGGCCTGGCTGCCGCAATGTGTAAAATGGGGTCCTGGCTGCCGCAATTTGTAAAAAGGGGGACTGGCTGCCGCAATGTGTAAAATGGAGTCCTGGCTGCCGCAATGTGTAAAAAGGGGGACTGGCTGCCGTAATGTGTAAAAAGGGGGGGTCCTGGCTGCCGCAATGTGTAAAATGGGGTCCTGGCTGCCGCAATGTGTAAAAAGGGGTCCTGGCTGCCGCAATGTGTAAAAAGGGGGACTGGCTGCCGTAATGTGTAAAAAGAGGGGGTCCTGGCTGCCGCAATGTGTAAAATGGGGTCCTGGCTGCCGCAATGTGTAAAATGGGGTCCTGGCTGCCGCAATGTGTAAAAAGGGGGACGCTGTCTGCTGTAATGTATAAAAGGGGCTCTACCTGGTGTAGTGGCGCTACTGTGCAGCGTAATTTGAATAATGTAGACTACTGTGCACCGTAGTATGAATTGCTGTTATTTTGTGGCCACGCCCCTTCCCCGTGAAGCCACGCCCCACGCCCCTTCCCCGTGAAGCCACTGCCCCTGTCTTACATGGGGGGGGGGGGCGCCACTGTCGTTTCTTGCACACAGCGCTAAAATGGCTAGTTACGGCACTGAACTTGGAATTACCCCCCCTGTCCGTTGGCGGGAAAGGATACGCCATAGGAATCCTTTTGGAAAACTGCAGTTTTTTGTCTGGAGATTCCCAAGCTTTTTCACATAAATGGTTCAGCTCATGTGAGGGAGGAGAGGTTACCTCAGGTTTGTTTTCCTTATACATGTGTACCCTCATGTCAGGGACAGGGGGTTCCTCTGTGATATGCAAAACATCTTCTATTGCAATAATCATATATCGAATACATTTAGCCAATTTTGGCTGTAACTTTGCATCATCGTAGTCGACACTGGAGTCAGAATCCGTGTCGGTATCTGTGTCTACTATTTGGGATAGTGGGCGTTTTTGAGACCCCGAAGGTCCCTGCGACATAGGGACAGACATGGGCTTACTCCCTGGCTGTTCCCTAGCTTCCGCTTTGTCTAATCTTTTGTGCAATAAATTTACATTAGCACTTAAAAAACCTTCCACATATCCATCCAGTCAGGTGTCGGCGTTGTCGACGGAGACACCACATTCATTTTCTCCTCCTCCTCCTGAAAGCCTTCTACCTCAGACATGTCGACACACGCGTACCGACACACCACACACTCAGGGAATCCTCTTATCTGAAGACAGTTCCCCCACAGGGCCCTTTGGAGAGACAGAGAGAGAGAGAGAGTATGCCAGCACACACCCAGCGCTATATGACCCAGGAAAAAACAGTATATAAATATATGTTTACCCAGTAGCGCTGTTTGTACATACATATATGCGCAGGGTAATGTAACACAACTATAATAAGTGATACATTTATTATATCTCTTTTATTAAACATCCAGCGTCAATTAAACATTTCTCATTTATTTCTTATAACTTGTATGAGAACACTGATTATAGAGAGAGAGAGAGAGAGAGAGAGATGCAGTCTCAGGAACAGTGTGATACGATACAAATGTAGAAGTAGTTTACTCAGGTATCAATTTCTATTAGTGTAACGGTGCCCATACACTTGTGAGATAATCGGTGCTAACCTTCGATTTCGACTGGATCTTTGAGAGAAATTGAAGGATTGTATGCACATTTTAGGTACCTTGCGACGCGATGCGCAGGCACACCGGTCGAATCTCACGTCTCAAGATAGTATGTGCTGCACTTAATATTTATTGAATTGCAGTGCGATCGCATGTTTTTTAAAAACACATACGATATATCGCACTGCGATGTGCGATGGGCACCCACCGGGAGCAGCCAGAGGCCGGTAATCACTTTGGCAGTTCAGGTGCGATTTCATTGCACCTGAACTGCCGGTGCGATGCGCCGCGATGTCACGTCGCGGGGCATCGCGCAAGTGTATGGGCACCATAAAATTTTATCTAAACACAGTTTCAATATAATCCAACCAGCATTCCAATTAGTTGCAACCAGTGGCGTGCGGTGAGGTCAGTGGCTGGTGAGGCATGCCCACTAAGGCCGCTGCTATGGCCGCTGCCAAAGGTGAATTTAGACCTCATGAGGCCCTGAGCAAGACACCGATTTGGAGCGTGACTGCACGTCCCTGATAGGCATGTATATATACACACATACAGACACTCATATACAGTCACCTCACCAGCTACACATTATAGTTGCACACAGTATAATGGCTACATGAAGCGTTGCAGAGTCGGATAAGACACAAACACATACCTGAGCGATGGCATCTGGAGCTATCGCCGCATCTAGCACACACATACAGCCTGCACACCTTGGATACCAGTACTCGCTACTCAGCACTATACACACATGCTGCTTTGGTAACACTGGCTACGGTATCTGGGGCTCTATACTGTAGCTTACCAGCAGCAGCGACATTATACCTTATCCGGATAAGTGCTGCCCCGCACCAGCCGTCCAGCCACGGGAGAAAGTTGTATCCCGTTATTGGGGAGGCTAGCAGGGCAGAGCACACATGCTGCCAGGTGTGGGCGGGTGGCACCAGCTCAGTGTCTGCCAGGGGCAGAGTGTGGGAGCGCCGGCTACTTACTGTGTGCACGGGGGATGGAGGGGATGGGTGAGCGCACGTCTGGCATCGGGTAGCCTCCTCCAGCCAGCAGCAGAGTCACAGAGCACCGGCCCGGAGCAGGAGCACAGTCCGTGCAGGGTTAGCGCTGGGAGTGAGGAGCCGGGGAGAGTGGCAGGGCGGAAGCACACGCACACACAGCCCCTGTACACACACTCATACTATAGGGGTGACGGTCCGGTGAGGTGGAAAGGAGTCAGTCAGTCACAGAAAAAGTGGGCTGGACCACAGGGAGATCTCCAATCATATTTGCCTCAGTGACAGAGGCATTTATTCTAGTGCCGCATACAGTGCATTTTTTAATGGGCTTTTACAGCCTTCCGCTTGCCCCCGCCCCCTGCTTCCGACCCCTTAACATTGGCCGTGGGAGGCACTGTTCTCAGTGCCTCCAAAACATATTTGAACCAGTTTTATAATGTAAAATTTATTACAATAATATAAAGCATATACTTATATTATTGTAATCATTAATGACAGGGGAGGCACTGCCTCCCCTGACTGCACGTCCCTGGTTGCAACTGTTATAATACGAAAAAGGATTTATCTAATACTGACTTTTTACGTGTGTTTTAGTCCAATATAAATAGTGGCCAGTGTGATCCTAAATACTGCTGCGTATAGCTGTTTTTCTACTCAAATAAAGGAAGGCAGGGGCGTAACTCCCAGAGGCAATGGGAGTTACGTCTGATGGGTCCTACACACACCGCGATGTGCCGCCGAGGTGCCCGACGGGCGATATGGGTGACCCGTCGGCGGGGGTGACGGGGGTGGGAGTGAAGTTTCTGCATTAGCACTGCATGCTAATATGGACGAGATTGTCCATATTAGCTTGCATGTTTAAATGAGCCGGCACCAATGATGAATGAGTGCGGGGCCACGCATCATTCATTGTTGGTGCGTACACACTGACGGATATGAACGATATCTCGTTCATTAATCATCGTTCATATCTTTCAGTGGTATCAGCCAGTGTGTATGGCCTAACTCTGTCACCCTCTGTCTGTCCCCTTCACCTTATCCTCCATCCCGTCACCCACTCCATCTCCTGCCCTGTGGCATATTGTGAACTTGGGGTGGGCCGGAGGAGGGGGGCACAAAGCAAATTTTTGCACCTGGGCCTACCATTCACAAGTTTCATCACTGGCCACCCTATTCCATTCCCAAAACCTTGTTGGGCCAGGCAAAACACAACGGAAATTTGTGTAAGGGATACACTTTTTCACTCTCTGTCTCCTATTGTATATATCTATATCCCACAGCCTATACCTGCCACTCTTTCCCTGTCACCCACTGCCTATACCTGTCACCCTCTCCTTGTCTCTCATTGTATATACCTGTCACCTTCTGCCTATACCTGTCACTGTCTCCCAATGTATATATCTGTCATTCTCTGCCTATATCTGTCACTCTCTCCCTGTCTCCCACTGCCTATACCTGCCATCCTTTCCCTGTCACCCACTGCCTATACCTGTCACCCACTCCCTGTCTCACACTGCCTATACCTGTCACCCCCACTCTGTCTCTCATTGCCTATACCTGTAACCCTCCCTTGACCTTTTACCGACTCCCTTTACCTGTAACCCTCCCAATCTCCCACTGCCGCTACCTGTAACCCTCTCCCTGTCTCCCACTGCCTATACCTGTTACACTCTCCCTGTCTCCCACTGCCTATACCTGTTACACTCTCCTGTCTCCATTTGTCTTCCTGTCACCCTTTCCATGTCATCCACTGCCTATACCTGTCACCCTCTCCCTGTCTCCCATTGTCTATACCTGTACCTCTCCCTTGCCCTGTCACCCACTCCCTATACCTGTTACCCTCCAAATCTCCCACTGCCTATACCTGTCACCCTCTCCCTGTCTCCCACTGCCTCTACCTGTCACCCTCTCCCTGTCTCCCACTGGGTATACCTGTTACTCTCTCCTGTCTCCCATTGTCTATACCTGTCACCCTTTCCATGTCATCCACTGCTATACCTGGCACCCTCTCCCTGTCTCCCATTGTCTATACCTGTCACCCTCGCCCTGTCATCCACTGCCAATACCTGTCACCCTCTCCCTGTATCCCATTGTCTATACCTGTCACCCTCTCCATCTCCCATTGTTTGCACCTATCACCCTCTCCCTGTCTCCCACTGCCTATACCTGTGACCTTCTCCCTGACACCCACTGCCTATACCGGTCACCCTCTTCCTGTTACCCACTGCCTATACCTGTCACTCTCTCCCTGTCACTCACTGCCTATATCTGTCACTCTCTCCGTGTCCCACCGCCCTTACCTGTCAACCTCTCCCTTTCACCCACTGCCTATACCTGTCACCCTCCCATATCACCCACTGCCTGTACCTGCCACTGTCTCCCTGCCACCCACTGCCTATACCTGTCACCGTCTTCCTGTATCCCACTGTCTATACCTGTCACCGTCTCCCTGTCACCCACTGCCTTTCCCTGTTTCCTACCTGTTTCAGGAGTCTGTTAGGTGCTTTGTTAGTGCTCTGTAGGTCTTTAGGTGTGTATCCAATCCGTTTCAGCCGTTTAATGGCATTTATTCACAGATACCCACTCATACCATACCCAAGGTAATCACAGGTAGCACACAAACCTATTATAAGCTATACCTGTCACCCACTCAAAATCATCTTCTGCCCAACTCTGTCACCCTCTGTCTGTCCCCATCACCTTATCCTCCTTCCCGTCACCCACTTCCTCTCCATGTCACAGACTGCCGTGTAGCATATTGTGAACTTAGGGTGGGCCGGAGGAGAGGGGCACAAAGCAAATTTTTGCACCTGGGCCTACCATTCACAAGTTTCACCACTGGCCACCCTATTCCATTCCCAAAACCTTGTTGGGCCAGGCAAAACACAACTGAAATTTGTGTAAGGGATACACTTTTTTTTGCTTATACAGGTTGAGTATCCCATATCCAAATATTCCGAAATACGGATTTTTTTTGAGTGAGAGTGAGATAGTGAAACCTTTGCTTTCTGATGGTTCAAAGGGGGTCATTCCGAGTTGTTAGCTCGCTAGCTGCTTTTAGCAGCATTGCACATGCTAGGCCGCCGCCCTCTGGGAGTATATCTTTGCTTAGTAGAATAGCGAACGAAAGATTAGCAGAACTGCTACTAAATAATTCTTTGCAGTTTCTGAGTAGCTCCAGACCTACTCACAGATTGCGATCAGCTCAGTCCGTTTAGTTCCTGCTTTGACGTCACAAACATGCCCTGCGTTTGGCCAGCCACTCCCCGTTTCTCCAGACACTCCCGCGTTTTTTTTCTGACACGCCTGTGTTTTTTAGCACACTCCCGGAAAACGCTCAGTTACCTCCCAGAAACGCCCCTTTCCTGTCAATCATTCACCGATCAGCAGTGCGAATGAAAAGCACCGCAGGTTCCAGAGCAAAACTGCTACGTTTTTAGTTAAATAACTAAGCGCATGCGCCCTGCGTGCCTTGCGTATGCGCATTTTGCAACAAATTGCAGCATAGCGAAAATCTGCAACGAGCGAACAACTCGGAATGACCCCCAATGTACACAAACTTTGTTTAATACACACAGTTATTAAAAATATTGATATAAATGTCCTTCAGGCTGTGTGTATATAAGCATACCTGCCAACTGTCCCGATTTTCACGGGACAGTCCCGTTTTTTGGGGACTGTCCCGCTGTCCCACCCGCGGGCCGCAGTGTCCCGCGGTGGGGGGGGGGCAGTTGGGAGGCTCTGTCTGTCGCTGCCCTGCTTAGCAGAGCAGCGGTGAACAGACGCTGTGCGCATGCGCACAGCGTCTATTCACTGAAGTCAGAGGGAGAGGGGGCATGCCAGCGGCTCACAGAGCGCTGGGCATGCCCCCTCAGTGACGAAAACGGGGCATGGCTCGCGATCGCGGGTCCTCCGCGAAGCCACGCCCCCTTTTACTTAGGCCACGCCCCCTTTTCGGGAGCACTTCGCCGCGCGTGTGTCCCGCTTTCAAAGGGGACAAAGTTGGGAGGTATGTATAAGGTGTATATGAAACATAAATGAATTGTGTGAATGTACACACACTTTGTTTAATGCACAAAATTATTTAAAATATTGGCTAAAATGACCTTCAGGCTGTATGTATAAGGTGTATATGAAACATAAATGAATTGTGTGAATGTACACGCACTTTGTGTAATGCACAAAGTTATAAAAAAATATTGGCTAAAATTACCTTCAGGCTGTGTGTATAAGGTGTATATGAAACATAAATGCATTCTGTGCTTAGACTTAGGTCCCATCACCATGATATCTCATTATGGTATCTAATTATTCCAAAATAGGGAAAAATCCCATATCCAAAATACTTCTGGTCCCAAGCATTTTGGATAAGGGATACTCAATCTGTACAATGTTAACTTAGGGATCCAAATTAATTTGTTTTAATATAACATACCTCCCAACATGACCCTCTCCAGGAGGGACAGAATACTCTGCTCCTGGACTTTTCTCTTAATTTATGATTGCCAGTACCTGTGCTGAAACACCTTTCTTATCCATTAACCTGTTCAACACAGGTGCTGGCAATCCTAAATTAAGAGAAAAGTCCAGAAGCAGAGCATTGTGTCCCTCCTGGAGAGGGTAATGTTGGGAGGTATGATATAACAAGTTCTGGATAAGAAGCTAACTTCAGCCTGGTGTGGGAAGTGCAGGGGCACTGCAGAGAATTTGCACCTGGTGGGAGGAGGCATGCTGGAGAGTCTGTAATAACATAATAAAGTGATGCGTTGAAACCAGCAAATTTTACAAATATAAATAGGGCAGTAGAGTGCCTGGCTGGGCCCAGGTACTTTCCAGGGAGCATGGCCTATTCACAGGAGGCGTGGCCATGCACTCTTAGAAAAAAAGCCAGAGTCCCCTGAGTTCCGTGTATCTGGCGCTGCGGCGGCATATATGGCACTACTGGGGACATTTGTGTATCAAGCACCGTGGGGCATTCGTGCATCTGGCACCGTGGGGCATTTGTGCATCTGGCACTGTAGGAGCATATCTGGCACGGTGGGGGCGTACCTGGCACTGTGGGGGCATATGTGTATCTGGCACTATTGGTGTCATAAGTATATCTGCCCCCCCCCATTTGTGTATCACGCCATTTTCATTGGCCACACCTATTTTTCGGCGCGCGCACGCACACAGTGCCTATAAGACATTTTTTCTACTTGCACCACTGCTGTCAACCAGCCCGCCAGCCATGGCCGGACTGGCCATCTGGCACATGCCAGAACGGCCATTGGGCAGATGAGCCGAATCGGTCACTCAGAGAGCCGGGAGGGCCGTGCACAGCGCAGCCCCCGGCTCTCTGGTTCCATCGTCTTCATGGAAATGGGGGCGTACCGCAAGTCCACGCCCCCGGACTTTCTGCGCGCTTTCGCCCCCAGCAACCGTCGCCATGGTAATGGGGGCGTGCCACAAGCCCACGCCCCCATGACTCGCAATACTCCCCCCCCCCCCCCCCTCCCCGTATGTGTGTAAGCCATACACAGCTCTAGGCTTACACACATACCATACCTCCCAACATGACCCTCTCCAGGAAGGACACAATGCTCTGCTTCTGGACTTTTCTCTTAATTTAGGATTACCAGCACCTGTGTTGAACAGGTTAATGGATAAGAAAGGTGTTTCAGCACAGGTGATGGCAATCATACATTAAGACGGAAGTCCAGGAGCAGAGCATTCTGTCCCTCCTGGAGAGTGTCACGTTGGGAGGTATACAGTACAGTGTACACACTCACGTGCAGGGGCAGATTGGGAACAAAAAGCGGCCCTGGAAAAATTTGTACTAGTGGCCCCACTTGGGCAGCACCAGAGGTGTAAGGTCTAGCCATGGGCCATGGCAGCAGCACCCTCCCCCCAAGACTTTCCAGATAGTGGGGATGTCCAGCATCAAGAGGAAGTTAAAAGGAAATAAAATAAAATGTTATGAGCACATTATACACCGTGATATACCTTTAGAATTTAGAAAACTATATAATTCTTTAGAAAGATATATTTTCTTGCTTGTTACACCAACTGTATCCCAATCACTATTCACTCAATCTTATATGTCAGCCAAGCAGGCAGACAGACAGAGCATACACTAGACTAGATCATCTGCAATCACAGCCTAAGTGGCAAAGTAATTTTCATATATGCAAATTGTTTGGCATCTTAATCATTATGTCTATAAATAGGACTACATGTCCTCAAACAAAACAGGCCCCGCGGCGGGTGCGGCAGCCCACCAGGAATCTTCCCTGTAGACCCTATGGCCAATCCGCTTCTGCTCACGTGTGTGCCTGGAAGCTGGCCCGCTGCCCGCCTCGCTGACTTGACAGGATCAGCTGTCACTAAACAGCCCTGCCCTGTTCCCTGTTCCAACTTCTGAATCTACATTATGCCTGCAAGGCTGTGTATTTCATCTGCGCATGTGCATACCATAGAATAGTATTCTACCATCGATGGCTTGAGTCACCATCGCCATCGATGGCATCCATCGATGAAGACTACGGCAAACCATCATATTTGACACTGTGACTGACCCCTATCTCCTACATCTCCCGGCATGCACATCGCGCTGTAACCCGGCCCATGCTACCCGGATACATTGATAAAATATAAATAACAAGGTAACAGCCTAGCAATGCCTCATACTAGCCGGCGATTGGTTGCCTGGCTGTCAGTCATCGCAGTGCCGACGTCTGACTGGCTTAGCTGCAAGCACAAGCATTGACTTCCTTAAAGGGACAGTAGCGCAGTACCCTTTTGCAGCTGTTCTCCCCCCTCACATGGCTGAGGAAGTGTAAATCCCATTTACAACAAAACCCTTTACAGAACCAACGTCAGCATGGTGAGATAGCATCCGATAAATCCTGATTATGTGCACTTGTGTGATTTTGTATGTCCATTGTTACTTTAGAATCAGTTACCTTGTAGTAGTCGCTGCAGAGCTTTCCTGTTTGAGTTTTGGAGTTCTAGGTACAGGATCAGAGTACAATTATCAGAAGTTTTCTGAAGCAGTAATATGGCTGCCAACTGTACCTAATGCTCAGAGGCTGTGCACACTTTCTCCATGGAAATGTTTTCCCTAAAATGTTATTTATTTTAAATGGTGGCAATGTTTCTCCTTTTGTTCCGTATATACTTAGTATGTCTTGTTATCCTGATGGCTTTGCTGATTAAGATTTTGAATGGCAGTTCTTCTAGACAGCAGAAATGAATGAAGGAAATCTGCATGGTGGAGCAGTGCTGTCTCTGCATGTGCAAAGAAAAATACTGAAAATGATCTATAATAATTATAATGTTATGCAGTGATGGTATAAAATGACCACTCTAATACATGACAATGCTATTCAAAGGCTGCTTATGTGTTAGCTTACTTCATTTTCCATGAGGCGCCGTGGTTTTCCTCTGCTTAAGGCCTCACACGCGATGATGTGTATTTTGTCGTTTTTGTTGTGTTCAGATTACATTGAAATACACATTGTTCTAACACTAGTGAATGAACAAAGCAGTGTTTGGAAAAACGCAACACTTGCAGCCAAGAGTAACCGCATAAGTGGGTTTGGGGTAGTTTGGAATGATCTCCATTTTCACACCCAGCGATTAAAACTGCTACTATAATGCAAGGTGGGAGCCTAATTCTAATATATCATTGGTCCTTTCTCTACAGGCTCATCATCTGTGGGTGAGGTAGAATCCACTTGGGTAAAGGGAAGCAGCAATGAGGAATTCCGCAGTTTAATGGCATACGTTAGTTAATCTATTGGTAATAATAGTAGTGTTATTGGGATACAATAATGACCATGAAGTGGCAATTGTTATTTCTGTATTTTGCACCCAAACAGTTCCATTGAAATACATGGTGCATTTTATATAGTGACTCTCCATTATTGTAAGCTTGAAAGCATCGGTATACTAGAATGGCATTTTCTCTGACGTCCTAGTGGATGCTGGGAACTCCGTAAGGACCATGGGGAATAGCGGCTCCGCAGGAGACTGGGCACAAAAGTAAAGCTTTAGGACTACCTGGTGTGCACTGGCTCCTCCCCCTATGACCCTCCTCCAAGCCTCAGTTAGATTTTTGTGCCCGGCCGAGAAGGGTGCACACTAGGGGCTCTCCTGAGCTTCTTAGTGAAAGTTTAGTTTTAGGTTTTTTATTTTCAGTGAGACCTGCTGGCAACAGGCTCACTGCATCGAGGGACTAAGGGGAGAAGAAGCGAACCTGCCTGCTTGCAGCCAGCTTGGGCTTCTTAGGCTACTGGACACCATTAGCTCCAGAGGGACCGAACACAGGCCCAGCCTCGGAGTCCGGTCCCAGAGCCGCGCCGCCGGCCCCCTTACAGAGCCAGAAGCAAGAAGAGGTCCGGAAAAATCGGCGGCAGAAGACATCAGTCTTCAACAAGGTAGCGCACAGCACTGCAGCTGTGCGCCATTGCTCCTCAGGCACACTTCACACTCCGGTCACTGAGGGTGCAGGGCGCTAGGGGGGGGCGCCCTGAGCAGCAATGTAAAACACCTTGGCTGGCGAAAATACACCACATATAACCCCCAGGGCTATATGGATGTATTTTAACCCCTGCCAGAATTCACCAAAAAGCGGGAGAAAAGGCCGCCGAGAAGGGGGCGGAGCCTATCTCCTCAGCACACGGGCGCCATTTTCCATCACAGCTCCGCTGGAAGGACGTCTCCCTGACTCTCCCCTGCAGTCCTGCACTACAGAAAAGGGTAAAAAAGAGAGGGGGGGCACTAATTTGGCGCAGTTTTGATAATAACAGCAGATATAAAGGGAAAAGCACGTTATATAGTGGTATTCCTGTCTATATATAGCGCTCTGGTGTGTGCTGGCATACTCTCCCTCTGTCTCCCCAAAGGGCTAGTGGGGTCCTGTCCTCTATCAGAGCATTCCCTGTGTGTGTGCGGTGTGTCGGTACGATTGTGTCGACATGTTTGAGGAGGAAAATGAGATGGAGGCGGAGCAATTGCCTATAATAGAGTTGTCACCCCCTAGGGAGTCGACACCTGAGTGGATGAGCTTATGGAAGGAATTGCGTGACAATGTCAGCTCTTTACGAAAGACAGTTGACGATATGAGACAGCCGGCTACTCAGCTTGTGCCTGTCCAGGGGTCTCAAACGCCATCAGGGGCTCTAAAACACCCGTTACCTCAGATGGCAGACACAGACACGGATACTGACTCCAGTGTCGACGATGATGAGACAAATGTAACTTCCAGTAGGGCCACACGTTACATGATTGAGGCAATGAAAAATGTTTTGCATATTTCTGATAATACAAGTACCATTAAAAAGGGTATTATGTTTGGTGAGAAAAAACTGCCTGTAGTTTTTCCTGTATCCGAGGAATTAAATGAAGTGTGTGATGAGGCGTGGGTTTCCCCCGATAAAAAACTGATAATTCCTAAAAGGTTATTGGCATCATACCCCTTCCCGCCAGAGGATAGGGCACGTTGGGAAACACCCCCTAGGGTGGATAAAGCGCTCACACGCTTGTCTAAACAGGTGGCACTACCCTCTCCTGATACGGCCGCCCTAAAGGAACCTGCCGACAGAAAGCAGGAGAATATCCTAAAATGTATATACAGTCACACGGGTGTTATACTGCGACCGGCAATCGACTCAGCCTGGATGTGCAGTGCTGGGGTGGCGTGGTCAGATTCCCTGACTGAAAATATTGATACCCTAGATAGGGACAGTATATTACTGACTATAGAGCATTTAAAAGATGCATTTTTATATATGCGTGATGCGCAGAGGGATATTTGCCGACTGGCATCAAGAGTTAGCGCGCTGTCCATTTCTGCAAGAAGAGGGTTATGGATGCAGCAGTGGTCAGGTGATGCGGATTCCAAAAGGCACATGGAAGTATTGCCTTATAAAGGGGAGGAGTTATTTGGGGTAGGTCTATCAGACCTGGTAGCCACGGCAACTGCTGGAAAATCCACATTTTTACCCCAGGTAGCCTCTCAACATAAGAAGACGCCGTATTATCAGGCGCAGTCCTTTCGGCCCCATAAGGGCAAGCGGGCAAAAGGCTCCTCATTTCTGCCCCGTGGCAGAGGGAGAGGAAAAAGGCTGCAGCACACAGCCAGTTCCCAGGAACAGAAGCCCTCTCCCGCCTCCGCAAAGTCCTCAGCATGACGCTGGGGCTTTACAAGCGGACTCAGGCACGGTGGGGGCCCGTCTCAAGAAGTTCAGCGCGCAGTGGGCCCACTCGCAAGTGGACCCCTGGATCCTTCAGGTGGTATCTCAGGGGTACAAATTGGAATTCGAGACGTCTCCCCCTCGCCGTTTCCTAAAGTCTGCTTTACCGACGTCTCCCTCAGACAGGGAAGCAGTATTGCAAGCCATTCACAAGCTGTATTCCCAGCAGGTGATAATCAAGGTACCCCTCCTGCAACAGGGAAAGGGGTATTATTCCACACTGTTTGTGGTACCGAAGCCGGACGGCTCGGTGAGACCAATTTTAAATCTAAAATCCTTGAACACTTACATACAGAGGTTCAAATTCAAGATGGAGTCACTCAGAGCAGTGATTGCAAACCTGGAAGAAGGGGATTATATGGTGTCTCTGGACATCAAAGATGCTTACCTACATGTCCCAATTTACCCTTCTCACCAAGGGTACCTCAGGTTTGTGGTACAGAATTGTCACTATCAGTTTCAGACGCTGCCGTTTGGCTTGTCCACGGCACCCCGGGTCTTTACCAAGGTAATGGCCGAAATGATGATACTCCTTCGAAGGAAGGGAGTTATAGTTATCCCTTACTTGGACGATCTCCTGATAAGGGCAAGATCCAGGGAACAGTTGGAAGTCGGGGTAGCACTATCTCAAATAGTGTTGCGGCAGCACGGTTGGATTCTCAATATTCCAAAATCGCAGCTGATCCCAACGACACGCCTTCTATTCCTAGGAATGATCCTGGACACAGTCCAAAAAAAAAAAAAAAAAGTTTTTTCTCCCGGAGGAGAAAGCCAGGGAGTTATCCGAGCTAGTCAGAAATCTCCTAAAACCAGGCCAAGTCTCAGTGCATCAATGCACAAGGGTCCTGGGAAAAATGGTGGCTTCCTACGAAGCAATCCCATTCGGCAGATTCCACGCAAGAACCTTCCAGTGGGATCTGCTAGACAAATGGTCCGGGTCGCATCTTCAGATGCATCAGCGGATAATCTTGTCACCAAAGACAAGGGTGTCTCTCCTGTGGTGGTTGCAGAGTGCTCATCTTCTAGAGGGCCACAGATTCGGCATTCAGGACTGGGTCCTGGTGACCACGGATGCCAGCCTGAGAGGCTGGGGAGCAGTCACACAGGGAAGAAATTTCCAGGGCTTGTGGTCAAGCCTGGAGACATCACTTCACATAAATATCCTGGAGCTAAGGGCCATCTACAATGCTCTAAGCCTAGCAAGACCTCTGCTTCAAGGTCAGCCGGTGCTGATCCAGTCAGACAACATCACGGCAGTCGCCCACGTAATCAGACATGGCGGCACAAGAAGCAGGAGGGCAATGGCAGAAGCTGCAAAGATTCTTCGCTGGGCGGAAAATCATGTGATAGCACTGTCAGCAGTGTTCATTCCGGGAGTGGACAACTGGGAAGCAGACTTCCTCAGCAGGCACGACCTCCACCCGGGAGAGTGGGGACTTCATCCAGAAGTCTTCCACATGATTGTGAACCGTTGGGAAAAACCAAAGGTGGACATGATGGCGTCCCGCCTCAACAAAAAACTAGACAGGTATTGCGCCAGGTCAAGGGACCCTCAGGCAATAGCTGTGGACGCTCTGGTAACACCGTGGGTGTACCAGTCAGTGTATGTGTTCCCTCCTCTGCCTCTCATACCCAAGGTACTGAGAATTATAAGACGGAGAGGAGTAAGAACTATACTCGTGGCTCCGGATTGGCCAAGAAGGACTTGGTACCCGGAACTTCAAGAGATGCTCACAGAGGACCCGTGGCCTCTACCTCTAAGAAGGGACCTGCTCCAGCAGGGACCCTGTCTGTTCCAAGACTTACCGCGACTGCGTTTGACGGCATGGCGGTTGAACTCCGGATCCTGAAGGAAAAAGGCATTCCGGATGAAGTCATCCCTACCCTGATCAAAGCCAGGAAGGATGTAACCGCACAACATTATCACCGTATTTGGCGTAAATATGTTGCGTGGTGCGAGGTGACAATGCTAAATTCCCTTGTCGTATAAACAACCCTTTATGAAGTCTAAGAACACTGTACGCTGTTTACTTAAGAAGTACCGTAATGGTACGCTAGTTGCGTAACGATCGCTCAGCCGTAGGCGAGACGCTCAAGCGTCACGTTCGCTCACGGCCCAGTGATCACAGGACACGTTATTGGCTATGACTAGAGTAATGATTCGCTATGGCGTAGCGGACGCTCGAGACCACGAGGAGATCACCAGCGGCGCAGACGCTCACAACGCTATACCTTTATGTCTAAACCTTATACCAATGAAATACACAGAATACCTTAATGTGAATACAGGGTGTAAGTGCAACCTTGTGTAACCTGACTAACTACAAAGCTGCTTGAGCGTCACCGACGCTCAAGTGAACACTTAACACTATAGAAAAATACACAGATACTGGTTTAGGGTCCAAAGCCTATTAACTGTATTATATCTAATATACTTGTAAAAGGGGATAACAGTACAAATGATACACTACAATATAACAGAGACTTCCTAACCAAAATACAATACTATCTAATACAATACTAGTCTAGGGGAGATACGAGAGAGAGAGAGAAGGGAAAGAGAGAGAGACGGAGAGAGATGAGAGAAATTGGCTCACAGAAAGACAATGATTATGGAGAGAAACTTACGCACAGGGTAAACGATCGCATGCGCCTGGACATCCAGCACCCGATTTTCAGCAATGAGAACCGTTGAAGAGTGAGAGCTGGATGTGGTCGGCCTGCCTATTTATGCCCCACACACAATGCAATCTCATAGTCCCTACAATCCCATTGTCCATTGGATGAAGGAATTCGACCCTGTATCACAACAAAAGGTCATAGGTTGATTCATACAGGTGGGCTGTGACGATTTCCAACAGCTCAGGTGGGTGGGAAACTAGGTTTCCCGCCGCATACCTGAGTATGAGTAAATAATAGAAATGGACATAAACTTCTTATGTCCATAACTATTCGCACGAGCGATTAATACGCTCCAAACCAACACCGGAATATTGCTAATTAAATACTCTTCCGATGGGTACCAAACACTGCTGTATGATTCCTGTTAGACCCTTCGTACAATACAAAGAGGGATTACTTTAAACAGGGACCTTCTATATTAACCAAACTTTCAGAAACTATCAAAGGGATCATGATCTATAAACTACATTAATTGTGAAAATATGTAACGAATGAGTCGCACGCTACGACTACATAAACTCTACCGTAAATACGCATACCGCGCCTGCGAGTGCACGCTATTGCGGGTATGCGCCTTCACGGGAGAGCGTACGCATGCGCAGCACGGACCAGTGTGCGGTGCAAATATGGCAACGTGCATGGGGATATTTTTCTGACTTTGACAGTCCACCCTTTGGCAGTCAATAATAACTGCCACCTTCTAAAACATTTCAAAAGGAGAAAAATATATGTCAGGGGTTAATTCATTTCCATGGTTGGGTGAGTGTGGAGAGAGGAGTAGGTGTGAAGAGGGTATGACCTAGTGTGATAGCAGAAGCATGTGTGTATGAGTCCATGTTTGGAGGGTCATGTATCATCGTGCCGTACGTGTTGTAAATCAAGCTTCGAGGTATTGCGAAGTATACATTTGAATTCCTTCTTATCCTGTGGTACAGGTCTGTGGATGGGCTGTCAAACTTTACCGAGCTCTTTTCGGATTTTGAACAAAATGGGGAGCACATTTTAGTTGATGATACATGAATGGGGGAGGTATGTGGTTGCTGATATCTGTGCCTGTATTCCCTATCGTCTATGTGTGTCATTACCTGAGGGTTGTAGAGATGAAGATAAAGAACACTTATGGAAAATGCAATGATATTCTATGTCAGGGAAATGTACATCTGTCGTCGAAGTTGTGTTCGGTATCTGTTGAGAGTCGTCTTCTTTGCGCTGTATTGCTCCTTGGGCATGAGCAAATAGCTTTGTCAGAGCCATCGGATTTACAAAAAAATGTTGGGCTAGCGTGAGTTTAAAAGTACTAGGGAAACTGGGGATCCATGGCAAAGTTCATCAAGTGTCCATTTCTCAAGTGGTCAAAATCCTTCTTTGGTGCTTGTCTGTTGTCTGTATAGCGTCTCGTCAACTTCCTCGTCCAAGGGGGTCTTTGTATCTTGGAGAAAAGCAGAAAAACAGGTGAAAGAAACGGACCGTATAATCGCATTTTCATCACATTCTGGTTTCTATCATTGGGTCATAAATCAAATCCAGGTTAATTACGGTTTCCTCACTCCTCAAGCTCATCACTTTTGTACTTTGTTTGCACCTCATTAAAGCCTGCCCGCATCTAAATATCAATCCAATCGATATAATGACACCCAAGATACATAGTAGAAACTTTCCAACATCCATTATGACTCCTTGAGCCCAGTCTCCTAAACCGGAGAACCAATTTCGCGGGTTCAACCATGACACCCAACCAGTCAGCTCATTACCTACAGCAGCAAGGGTGAGATTGTGTTTTCGACGAAATTCCCACTTCAATTGGAGAATATCATCCATCTTTTGGTCTATGACCTCTACCGGATCCTCGGTGCTATTCGTGATATAAGTGCAACACTTTATGCCGTACTGTGTTGCCAGTGTAACACAATATCCGCCTGTTACTGCTGTAAGATAATTAAGAACCATCCTATGCTGAACTAGTTCTGTTTTGTAAGCTTGAAGTTCTCTTCCAGTGTATCTAAACGTGTCATCATACATTTCAGTGATATTATCTAACAAATTGGCGAGTGCGGAAATGTATCTATAATTCATCACTCCTCGAGCGGTGCGAGTGAAATCTAACGCTACCAGAACCTGAATCCCGGTGGATTCATGGATAAGATCAGAGGCCGGATGCTCTAACCTTTCTGACAGTTGTCTTTTAACTCGGTGCTCGTAGTGAGTGTGAGTATAAGGAGTTTGGGCACCACGGTGTATGTCCTTCATTTTGTCATGTGTAACAGTCATCACTTCAGGCAATACTTTTCCAATATAACACAATCCTTCAGAGTTTGGGGCAAGCCATTTGTACGCCTTTCTCCCGCATATGAAATATGCATCATCGGGGAGAACATATGGGACGGAGAAGGACATGACCATGTTACAAACCTTCCAGGTGAAATCTCCTGACCCTAATTCTTCCATCTGCTTAAGGCACGTATCAGTTTGTACGATATGTGCACAGTATCCTGGTGATACTTCTCCAACTCTAGTAATCCTATTTCCTAAGGTATATCGATACCGGAAAGATTTTCCTCTACTGGCTATGTGGCGTACGAGCTCTGTATCTGTAGGCATTCTATCTGCTCTGTGTGAAAAGGTCATGGTAAGGTTGCTCCATGACACTTCCCAATTTCCCGGCTTACGGGGGTTGGAGATATTAAAACATAAGAGGGACCTATCCACATGGTATTGGTGGAGCTTCAAACTAGGAGGGCTGGAGATGTTAAATCTCCGGTCCACCGGTCTCCCACCACTTAGCTCAAGTACCTCCCCTAACGTTAAAGGAAATGGTACTAGCCCTGATTTGCTATGACCCTGAGGTACTTGAGAGCATACCCAACAATCTGTTTTGTTTAACACATTACCCACTAAAGAGTGATAGTCACTCAATGGATGCCGGTCCATATGGATATTAAAACTGGATTGGCATTTCTTTATGCATCCATCTTCAACCAGATTATCACAGAGCCTACAGATACAATTTTCTTCAGCTAACAATCCATCACAATTTCTTCTATCGGATCGTTTTCTGATACTCGCCTTTGCTTGTTGGTTTGGTTGATCTTGGAAAACTACGCCTCCATCATCATAATCGGAACCCATTCCAGATCCTCTCTCGACCTCTATGGTACTCTCGCCGGAACAGACTGCTCTGGTCAACATCACGGTTAACATCAAAATCCGGATCACAGTCTCTTGGGGCAAGTCCATCTTTGAGGAGGAAATAGAGAAGAATGAGAAGGGGGAAAAAGAAATTTCAAGGAAGAGGGGATGGGAAGTGGAGAAAAACAATAAAAGGGAGAGGGGAGTCGACAACTGCTTTCGGTCTTCAAGGCTCAGGTGCCGCCTCAGTCCTCCTGGAACAGACACTCCAGTGATACAACCTCTACCGTCTGTTCCTTATCACGGGACTTCTCTGGATCAGCAATCTTTTTGCAGTGGGATGAATGGACCCAAGTCTCTCTCTCAGCCACCTTCAATGCTGTGGTGCTAGTCAATAAGACCTGGTATGGTCCTTCCCATCTATCAATAAGACAACCTGAGCGTAGAAAATTTCGTATCATTACATAATCCCCAGGTTCAATGGCATGACAATTACTATCTGGTAAATCAGGAATCACCAACTTCAGATTATCATTTTGATTCCTCAACTGCTTACTCATGTTAATCAAGTACTTTACAGTTACTTCATTGTTACATTTCAAATCATCCTGAGGGTTAATCATGACATGCGGTTGTCGACCAAACAAGATTTCAAAAGGAGACAGATTAAGAGGGGACCTGGGAGTGGTTCTGATGCTATACAAAACAATGGGTAAAGCTTCTGGCCACGTCAATCCTGTCTCTGCCATTACTTTACTCAATTTATTTTTAATAGTGCTGTTCACTCTTTCGACCTTCGCGCTCGCCTGTGGACGGTACGGAGTGTGCAGCTTGCTATCAATTCCCATCAACTTACACATTCCTTGAAAGACATCACCTGTAAAATGGGTACCCCTATCACTTTCAATGATTCTAGGGATACCATATCTACATACAAATTCCTGCACAATTTTCTTAGCTGTAAACATAGCGGTATTTGTAGCTGCTGGGAAAGCTTCGACCCAATTCGAGAAAACATCTATACAAACAAGTACATATTTCAAATTTCGACATGGGGGTAATTGAATGAAGTCGATTTGTATTACCTGGAAAGGGCCGCCGGCAGGTGGGATATGGGATGGTTCTGTAGGTATTGCCTTTCCAATATTCTTTCTCAGACAGGTAAGGCATGACATTGCTCTTTTACTCGCATGAGAGGAGAATCCTGGGGCGCACCAGTATGCTCTTACCAATTTGCACATCCCCTCCTTGCCTAGATGAGTCAGCCCGTGAGCTGCTTCAGCCAGACATGGAAGGTATGCCCTGGGGGCCACTGGTTTACCATGTCCATCCGTCCAGAGCCCTGAGGACTCCTGGCCATATCCCTTTGCCTTCCAGACTGCTCTTTCCTGTGTGGAACACAAATTCTGCATCTCACACAACTTTTGTGTGTTGATGGTATTAAATACCATCAGTTGTGTGGTGTCTGTCTGTATGGGGGTAGCAGCTGCAAGCTTTGCGGCTTCGTCTGCTCGGCTGTTACCAAGGGATACTGGGTCTTGGCTATATGTATGTGCTTTACATTTGATAACAGCCACTCTGTCGGGTTCCTGTATCGCTGTTAGAAGCCTTTTTATATATGCTGCATGCGCTATCGGTGTACCAGCTGCCGTCATGAAATTTCTGAGGCGCCATAGGGCTCCGAAATCATGTACTACCCCGAAGGCGTATCTAGAGTCGGTGTAGATATTGGCTGACTTACCCTTAGCCAATTCACATGCTCTGGTTAGGGCGACCAGTTCAGCAACCTGGGCTGAATGAGGTGGGCCTAGCGGTTCCGCTTCTATGGTGTCTTGGTCATCTACGACTGCGTATCCAGTACACAAGTCTCCCGAGTCTGACTGTCTGTGACAACTACCGTCCGTGTAGAAAGTTAGATCTACATCTTCCAGTGGATTGTCACTGATGTCAGGCCTTGCGGTAAAATTTTGGGTCAAATATTCCATACAATCATGTGTATCTTCCTTTGCATTAAATCCTCCTTCCCCATCACTCTCACCTTCCACCCTTTGTGCCTGACCAGGCACACCTGGGAGAAAAGTTGCAGGATTTAATGCGCTGCATCTCCTTATGGTGATGTTTACTGGGGCCATTAATGCCAATTCCCATCTTGTAAACCTTGCAGATGAGACGTGTCTGGTTTGGGCAGAATTCAATAAGGCAGATACCGCATGTGGTGTATGGATTGTGAGGTTGTGGCCTAGCACGACATCTTCGCTTTTTGTCACTAGCAATGCTATCGCCGCAACGCTACGCAAGCATGTGGGGAGGGATCGCGCTACCGTGTCTAGCTGGGCGCTGTAGTATGCGACTGGCCTGCTGGCGTCACCGTGTTTTTGGGTTAGTACACCTGCTGCGCACCCAGCACTTTCTGTTCCGTATAGTTCAAAGGGTTTCCCATAGTCTGGCATACCTAGTGCTGGTGCCTGCGTTAGGCACTGTTTGAGTCTCTCAAATGCTGTTTCGGATTCGTCTGTATGCGAAATCCGATCAGGTTTGTTTGAAGAGACCATTTCCTGCAAAGGTAACGCCAATATGGAAAACCCTGGGATCCAATTACGGCAATACCCACACATTCCTAAAAACGTCCTGATCTGTTGCTGGGTTTGTGGCAGTGTCATGTCTCTAATGGCTTGGATTCTATCAGCGGTCAGGTGTCTCAGTCCTTGTGTTAGACAGTGTCCCAAATATTTTACCTTAGTTTGGCATAATTGTAACTTGTCTTTGGAAACCTTGTGACCTGTGTCTGAAAGATGAAACAGGAGCTGTTTCGTATCCTTCAGAGATGCTTCCAGTGAATCTGAACACAGTAATAAATCGTCCACATACTGTATCAATACTGATCCACTGTCTGGTTGGAAAGACTGTAAACAATCATGCAAAGCCTGAGAAAATATACTTGGACTATCTATGAAACCTTGGGGTAACCGAGTCCACGCGTATTGGACTCCTCTGTATGTGAATGCAAACAAATATTGGCTGTCAGGGTGCAGAGGTACCGAAAAGAAAGCGGAGCAGAGGTCAATAACAGTGAAAAATTTGGCAGTGGGAGGAATTTGCATTAGGATGACAGCTGGATTAGGCACTACGGGGAACTGACTTTCAACTATTTTGTTAATCCCCCTTAGATCCTGCACTAGCCTGTAACCCCTCCCCCCACTCTTTTTAACAGGGAAGATGGGACTATTTGCTGTGCTGGACGTTCTTACTAGAATGCCCTGTTGTAGCAAGCGCTCTATTACGGGAAAAACTCCTAACTCCACCTCTGGCTTCAGAGGATATTGTGGGATTTTTGGAGCTATCCTACCATCTTTTACTTGTACAATTACTGGAGCTACGTTTGCCATTAATCCAGTGTCCTGTCCATCTTTTGTCCAAAGTGACTCTGGTATCTGAGATATCATCTCTTCTACTTGGGATGGATTCCTATTTGTCATAATGGAATGTGACATTAATTTTGATGGGGAGTCTAACATGTCTCGTACCTCCTGAGCGTGATTCTCAGGAATGTCCAAGAATACACCTTCAGGAGTACAATAAATGACGCAACCCATTTTACATAGTAAGTCTCTACCTAGGAGATTAGTTGGTGCCGATGCAGCCAGCAAAAAGGAATGCTTGGTATGCAAAGGCCCTATTGTAATCTCGGCTGGTTTGCTAACAGGGTAGTGCTGGACTACTCCTGTTACTCCCATGGCTGGAATTGTCCTACCAGTGGTTCTCATGCCCACTGTCGAATTTCTCACTGACTTGGCCGCCCCTGTGTCTACAAGAAAGTTTAAAGTTTTACCAGCTACATTGATTGCAATCTCTGGTTCACTTCCAAGACTGGCAATCAACTTAACTGGCTGCAGATTACAGGTATGGCCACACCCCTAGTGGGTATGCTGACCTCCCTGAATCCCGCTGGCAGCGACTACTTGTGAGGGGGTTAGCTGGGAACTACCAGAGGCATGCCAATCTCTGTTCGGGGGATATCTTTTTGTTTCCCCTGTATGTGGCTCGAAACTCCGCCTCTGTGGACCCTGCTCCCAATGTCGTGTGTCGTGTCGTTGTCTAGGGGGTTGAAAAGATCTTTGTACACTCTTTGTTCTACATTCTCGTGCATAGTGTCCCGGTCTGTTACAAGAAAAACATGTCATTACACTTGCCTTACCCACAGGATTCGGTGGTACATACGCAGGCTGCCTTGTGGTCAGCGCCTGTATACTTACGGACATCAACTTATCACTTTGCGACTCCCTGTGCCTAGTGATGTTTCTGTCGTGATCAATAGCAGCCTCTCTCAATGTGGACACTGACAGACCTCGCCAACATGGTTGTGTGGTCTGTACCCTAGCTTTTAATGTTTCTTTCAAACCATCCATCAGTACAGATACTGCTACTTCTCGATGGTTTGGGTTGGTCTTAATGTCTTCTATACCAGTGTACTTTGCCATTTCTAATAGTGCCCGGTGAAAATATTCTGTTGCCGTTTCGGACTCCTTTTGCTTAATGGAGAATATCTTGTTCCATTTAACAACGGCTGGGAAATACTCCTTTAGCTGTAAATTTATCCTTTTTACATTATCCTTGTTGTACACGTCTGTAAGCGGTACATCTTTATCCAAGGCGCAGTCAACTAAGAATTGAGTTGCGTCGACATTGGAAGGTAAACAAGCTCTTAGCAGTATCTGCCAATCCTTGTTGTTGGGTTCTACAGTGTTACCTAGATCCCTGATGTATTTTTGGCTAGCAACTAAGTCTTTCCTGGGGTCAGGAAATTCGGACACTATTGTTCTTAATTCCATTCGGGAAAATGGAGTGTACATGGCAATGTTCCTTATGGGAGTGGCTCCAGACACATCTGTTTTTCCATTGGGAACTGCTATTACCCTTACAGGAGCAATTCTAACAGCCTCATTCTGCGTAGATTCTACAACTTGTGGTACAATTGTTTCAGTGTAGTGCATGGTGCCGTACTTACCCGTTGACACGACCTCACCTATCCCTCCGCTAGGGGCTTTCACTAATCTCGTGGGTGTCGCTGTGCCTACTGTGGTCTCTGCTATGGTGGCCGCAAGAGAGAGAGCTGAAATTGTTGCCGAATCTTCTTCTTGATCACACTCCTGAGGAAGGTTCAAAACAGGGTACAACTTGCACGGGTTAATAATAGCATGAGTTACTTGGTTAACATCATTTACATTTACAGGGCTACTAAGTGTTTGTGTTTTACAACCCAGTGCGTTTCTCTCCGCAATCAACTTCTCTCCTGCAATGTATGGTGGAGGAGGATATCAGCTTACTGACTGCCCCAGATCCTGCCGCCAGAGCCAAACCTCTCTGTATCTCACCTTCCTGGTGCCATAACTGTAAATAATCATGATGCTGAATTCGTCTCTTTGTTGATTTTACGAGACATATCCTCCTCCTTAAATTTTGTAACACGTCTGGACTGAAGCTACCTATTCTTGGGAATTTGTCCCTGTCTTGTACAGTCATTCCCATTCATCACATAAAGATTCTGTGTGACTTCCGTATTTTTCACACATGATGTACCTTGCCGACCCAACGGGTCGGTTCTCTGAATCAACCCGAACCGAGGTTGATCGCCCCCTACCTGAACAACTGGCCCCCATAATTCTGCAGGTGTTGCTTATTCCTCCTTGGATTTTTATCTCAAGGTTTTCAGCGAACCCTTACAGCAAACCAAATTATTCAAAAATAGGCCGGCGGTGGCGGTTTACCGAGTACCCCACTCACTCGCCCACCTCGACCAATACGACCTGATCACACCGACGTGGTGCTGGCGTACTCGATACAGGGCCCTACCAAAAGAACCTTCGGTTTACTGGAACATATGAGGGTTACCCGCAGGACACTTACTCTTTCCAGTAAAGGTGGGGTTGTTAGATAGTTCCTGAGTGACCAGCGAACTTCCCTTTAAAAATAAAAAAATTACACAAATCACGTCAGAATGTACAGATAGCGTTTGTGACCACTTTACTCTAATGGTATTAGGTCAGATTACTAACTACTGCACACAATTACGTGCGGTCCAATCGTTCAGTACATAAGCACTACTTGTCATGTACTGAAAGATCAATGGAATCGATGTTTCCGGCCGCGATTCCTTCAGCAAGAGCTTATGGCCTATATGGGTTCTGCACCAACACCCCAGGCGTTGTGCCTCTTGTACCTTTATAGCGGACCTCTTTGTCTATTTTACCTGTTACCTTATGACCTCCTGGTCTGTTACCGTCTGTTAATGACCTCCTGGTCTGTTACCTTATGACCTCCTGGTCTGTTACCTTATGGTCCGCTATACTCTAATGCTCAAATATTATTTAACCAAGGATGCCTCCCTAGCCACCGTATATGTCACTTACACGTGTGTCCCTTGACGAGTACCCGACTTTCCTTTTGGTTCAACCTCTAAGTTATATAAACTTATGTGATAAAAACACACTCACTCAACACATGTACACTTTGTTTCTATATCTATTTCTGCGCAGAAATTGTCTTCAGTCCAACTGTGTTACCAATTAGGAGCAGGATCTGTTAAACTAAATTTCAGATTTTTCCAAAAATAGATTTGCGTTATTTAACGCGTTGCGTTATTTATCGCCTTTGCGCTAATTATCGCTTTGCGCTAATTCAACTTTTCGTGACTTGAGCTACGTTGCGTAACCAGACGCTACGTTGCGTAATGTACGCTGCGTGCGTCTGCCGTTTGGATTGCGTACGCAAGTCTTTTGTTAGGGACACGTGTACGCAAAACAAAGATCCACCGTAGCACAATTTCTACCTTTATCAATGTAGATGATCCCTGATCATCTACCGCACACCACACTGACTGCCTTATCTCCCAGACAAGCCGTGTGTTGGTCTATACTTTAACTATTACCTCTACTATGAAATAACAGCAAATCTCTTTTAGCACTTTCTATCAACTATAAAACTTGGCAAACAGGAATAGTGATATACGAAATTTGAAAAAGAAATGCAGATAAATGTATGCGTGCGTGTATATGCAAGACAGAAGAGAAATAAAACAGTTTTAAAAGACACAAGCGTTTTGTTCTTACTTCTGGTTCCCGGATTCCTTCAGCACTCTTTATCTAAGCGAAGCAGACGCTTATCCCGTCAGCACTGCGAGACAACCTCCCACCCTTTGCTGGGGGGATAATGTCTGCTGATCTACCTAGTGCAGATATGAGAAGGATAGGACGAGTCCCCAATTGACAATGCTAAATTCCCTTGTCGTATAAACAACCCTTTATGAAGTCTAAGAACACTGTACGCTGTTTACTTAAGAAGTACCGTAATGGTACGCTAGTTGCGTAACGATCGCTCAGCCGTAGGCGAGACGCTCAAGCGTCACGTTCGCTCACGGCCCAGTGATCACAGGACACGTTATTGGCTATGACTAGAGTAATGATTCGCTATGGCGTAGCGGACGCTCGAGACCACGAGGAGATCACCAGCGGCGCAGACGCTCACAACGCTATACCTTTATGTCTAAACCTTATACCAATGAAATACACAGAATACCTTAATGTGAATACAGGGTGTAAGTGCAACCTTGTGTAACCTGACTAACTACAAAGCTGCTTGAGCGTCACCGACGCTCAAGTGAACACTTAACACTATAGAAAAATACACAGATACTGGTTTAGGGTCCAAAGCCTATTAACTGTATTATATCTAATATACTTGTAAAAGGGGATAACAGTACAAATGATACACTACAATATAACAGAGACTTCCTAACCAAAATACAATACTATCTAATACAATACAATACTAGTCTAGGGGAGATACGAGAGAGAGAGAGAAGGGAAAGAGAGAGAGAGAGACGGAGAGAGATGAGAGAAATTGGCTCACAGAAAGACAATGATTACGGAGAGAAACTTACGCACAGGGTAAACGATCGCATGCGCCTGGACATCCAGCACCCGATTTTCAGCAATGAGAACCGTTGAAGAGTGAGAGCTGGATGTGGTCGGCCTGCCTATTTATGCCCCACACACAATGCAATCTCATAGTCCCTACAATCCCATTGTCCATTGGGTGAAGGAATTCGACCCTGTATCACAACAAAAGGTCATAGGTTGATTCATACAGGTGGGCTGTGACGATTTCCAACAGCTCAGGTGGGTGGGAAACTAGGTTTCCCGCCGCATACCTGAGTATGAGTAAATAATAGAAATGGACATAAACTTCTTATGTCCATAACTATTCGCACGAGCGATTAATACGCTCCAAACCAACACCGGAATATTGCTAATTAAATACTCTTCCGATGGGTGCCAAACACTGCTGTATGATTCCTGTTAGACCCTTCGTACAATACAAAGAGGGATTACTTTAAACAGGGACCTTCTATATTAACCAAACTTTCAGAAACTATCAAAGGGATCATGATCTATAAACTACATTAATTGTGAAAATATGTAACGAATGAGTCGCACGCTACGACTACATAAACTCTACCGTAAATACGCATACCGCGCCTGCGAGTGCACGCTATTGCGGGTATGCGCCTTCACGGGAGAGCGTACGCATGCGCAGCACGGACCAGTGTGCGGTGCAAATATGGCAACGTGCATGGGGATATTTTTCTGACTTTGACAGAGGCCAGGAAGGCCCCTACAGAGGAATTTCAACTGGGTCGTTTCCTGCATTTCCTGCAAACAGGACTGTCTATGGGCCTAAAATTAGGGTCCATTAAGGTTCAAATTTCGGCCCTGTCGATTTTCTTCCAGAAAGAACTGGCTTGAGTTCCTGAAGTTCAGACGTTTGTCAAGGGGGTACTGCATATACAGCCTCCTTTTGTGCCTCCAGTGGCACCTTGGGATCTCAATGTAGTTTTGGGGTTCCTAAAATCACATTGGTTTGAACCACTCACCACTGTGGACTTAAAATATCTCACATGGAAAGTGGTAATGCTGTTGGCCCTGGCTTCGGCCAGGCGTGTGTCAGAATTGGCGGCTTTATCCTATAAAAGCCCTTACCTAATTTTTCATACGGACAGGGCAGAATTGAGGACTCGTCCTCAATTTCTCCCTAAGGTTGTTTCAGCGTTTCACGTGAACCAGCCTATTGTGGTACCTGCGGCAACTAGGGACTTGGAGGACTCCAAGTTGCTGGATGTTGTCAGGGCCCTGAAAATATGTTTCCAGGACGGCTGGAGTCAGAAAATCTGACTCGCTGTTTATCCTGTATGCACCCAACAAGCTGGGTGCTCCTGCTTCTAAGCAGACTATTGCTCGTTGGATTTGTAGTACAATTCAGCTTGCACATTCTGTGGCAGGCCTGCCACAGCCTAAATCTGTAAAAGCCCATTCCACAAGGAAGGTGGGCTCATCTTGGGCGGCTGCCCGAGGGGTCTCGGCATTACAACTTTGCCGAGCAGCTACTTGGTCAGGGGCAAACACGTTTGCTAAATTCTACAAATTTGATACCCTGGCTGAGGAGGACCTGGAGTTCTCTCATTCGGTGCTGCAGAGTCATCCGCACTCTCCCGCCCGTTTGGGAGCTTTGGTATAATCCCCATGGTCCTTACGGAGTTCCCAGCATCCACTAGGACGTCAGAGAAAATAAGAATTTACTTACCGATAATTCTATTTCTCGTAGTCCGTAGTGGATGCTTGGCGCCCATCCCAAGTGCGGATTGTCTGCAATACTTGTACATAGTTGCTGTTACAAAAATCGGGTTTTTGTTGTTGTGAGCCATCTTTTCAGAGGCTCCGCTGTTATCATGCTGTTAACTGGGTTCAGATCACAGGTTGTACGGTGTGATTGGTGTGGCTGGTATGAGTCTTACCCGGGATTCAAAATCCTTCCTTATTGTGTACGCTCGTCCGGGCACAGTACCTAACTGAGGCTTGGAGGAGGGTCATAGGGGGAGGAGCCAGTGCACACCAGATAGTCCTAAAGCTTTACTTTTGTGCCCAGTCTCCTGCGGAGCCGCTATTCCCCATGGTCCTTACGGAGTTCCCAGCATCCACTACGGACTACGAGAAATAGAATTATCGGTAAGTAAATTCTTATTTTATCTAGCATCGCTTTTAATGCAGTACAAACACAAAATTTCTATAGGTTATTGATGCATTTTTTGACAAACACAATAGTTAATATCATTAGCTGTTTTATCAAAATGCATAGACTATCAAATTCTCAGAACTAGCAGTAAATTAGTAATTCAGCAGTGAGCTTTTGTTTTACTCCATGTACAGTGAGCGCCATGGTGACTGATGAGGGCAGCTGGTAAAGATATATGTGCTCCTATAAGTCAGGGGGGTGGAACAGATGGAGTCAGTGTAAAGCTGAGATAAATCTATATATGACTATATAGTCAAAATCTTAAGGAAAGTTAATGCACATCATGGTGTTAAGACGTATACACACGGCGCAATGCGCTGTACAGGCCGACATTAACTATTTGAATGGCCGGACGATTATAGTCAATGTTGAGCTGCCTGCACAGTCTATTTCTTTTTGTGATGCTGATCCCGCGGGACCGCACATCTCCATCTCAAGCTGTGTACACACGGTGCGATATACACTAACTTTCCTTATGATTTTGGCTATATAGTCAAAACCGTAAAGAAAGTTAAGTGCATATCGCACCATATGTATGCAACTTTAGGCAGCTTGCGTTACCGTTTCGAGCCGATGCACGCTCCCGGGGGGTCGGTATCACAAAGCTAGATGGACTGTGCAGGAAAGTCAATCTTGACTATCTAGTGAATTATCTAGTACAGTGGTTCTCAAACTCGGTCCTCAGGACCCCACACAGTGCATGTTTTGCAGGTAACCCAGCTGGTGCACAGGTGTATTAATTACTCACTGACACATTTTAAAAGGTCCACAGGTAGAAATAATTATTTCACTTGTGATTCTGTGAGGAGACCTGCAAAACATGCACTGTGTGGGGTCCTGAGGACCGAGTTTGAGAACCTGTGATCTAGTACAAAGTATAGTCAAAACTGGCACTAACTAGTCAAAATCTCAAATACAGATAATCAAGATCTATACTATCTAGGCTCTGGGGGAGTTCAAAGGAAATCGCATAGTCAAAATCAGGCATAGCAGGGATCTCACCGTGTGTATGCACCTTTACACTGACAGATGATCAGGGAAATCAGCAAATCAAAAGTCCATTCTGAAATAAAGATGTATTTGTTATGAGGGCTTTATAGGAAGCGAGAGGGGCAACTGCTAGTTTCCCATCGATGGGATCGGTATGAAATACCTCCAATCAAAATCCCGACATGGACAAAATACCGACAAGGTCAAAATACCGACAGGTCAAAATACCGACATGCATTTTTCATTTTTTTTTCGTGTGTATGTCCACATAGGTCGACATGGACATCATATAAGTGTGCCGCGTCCCCTCGCATGGCTCGCTGCACTCGCCATGCTTCGGGCACGGTGCCTCGCAGCGCTCGGCACACTTATATTTCCCCTCCAGGTCCACTGGGATGGTAAAGTATGAACAAGTCGGTTTCAATGAAAAACTCATGTCGGCATTTTGACCTGTCTGCATTTTACATGTCGGTATTTTGACCTTGTCGGTATTTTAAATGTCGGGATTTTGACCTTGTCGGGATTTTGACCGTAGGCCAATTGCTGTCGAGATTTCAACCGTCGGGATTTTGATTGTAAGTAAATTGACTGCTTCCCCCATCGATATGGGGTAGTTGGTACCCTGCAGATGTCTAGAGCAGTGGTGGTCAATATGATGTTCATCAGGGACCGCGCAAGTGGCCTTTGGATCCATAAGGAGAATAATTAGATAATATTTGGAGAATATTGCACAAACATTTAGTGTTCACACAGGCAGCAGGTTAGTCTAGGGCTGGCAGGCCCACGGCCGGTGCTAGGGTGTTGGGCGCCCCCCTGCAAACTATAAATGTGCGCCCTCCCATACTTCATAAAGGGTCAGCGCATAATGCCGCCAGTAATAGTGTCCTTATATGTAATGCCCGCCAGTAGTAGCGTTCTTATACGTAATGCCCCCAAGTAGTAGCGTCCTTATACGTAATGCCCGCCAGTAGTAGCGTTCTTATACGTAATGCCTCCCCAGTAGTAGCGTCCTTATACGTAATTACTTCCAGTAGTAGCATCCATATAAGTAATGCCCCCCAGTAGTAGCGTCCTTATGCGTATTGCCTGCCAGTAATGCACGCCAGTAGTAGTGTTCTTATACATGATGCCCGCCAGTAATGCCCGCCATAATGCACGCACATATATACACACACACACACACCTCACAAACACATAAACACACACACATACACACTCCACACACACCCACCCAAACATTTCTCTCTCACCCTCCACTTGCCAAGTCTGGCTGGCCATCACTGCAGTGCTTACTCTCCCACTGTTCAGCTGCCTGGCCCCGTGTAGCTCCGCCCCTCTATCCCGCGTAGCCCTGTCCCTTGTGCCGTTGTAGCTCCGCTCCCTCTTCAAGACCGCACTACACACACACACACACACACACACACACACACACACACACACACACCCGCTGTCACAGGTGATTGGGGGGGGTGAAGGCTTTTCATGCTGCCGGCGCCGCTGCCTGTCATACATTGACAGGCACAGCAGCCGGCAGCAGCAGCAGGGGGGGTGGAGGGTGGCGCAGCAGTGGGGAAGCGCCTCTCTCTAGCCTGGCGCTTACCTGCTTTGCAACCCTTCGCTGAGCGGGTAGTGCCGGGCCTGGGCTGGCCTCCCACATCAGTATGTTATTTCACTGTCCCTACTCTGTGACATATACGGGGAGGTGCAAGGACTTGTAGCTCATGATGGCCCAGAACGGCTGATTAGCAACAATGTATAGATAGGCCAGGGGGATTTCCTCAAGATGATACCTGTAATAAAGACCGTCCCAATATCCTTTTGATCTAATTATCCATTTTATACCTACTTGAAGCTAAACTACCCTTTTTCAGGCATATCGGCAATGCTAAGCACCGATTTGTTTTTATTTATAATAACAGTTTACATAACGCACTATTTAGAAGCCTTTTCTAAAAAGTGATAGATCCTCTTTAAATATAGTGTGAACCCCCTTGAATAAGTTTAATAGAATAGGGCCAAATGTATTATTTTATGTGCCATATTCAATTTTTGTCAGTGCTCAATTGCCGCAAATTAGGAAGACCAACAAATTTGTCGCCAACGTAACTCCGTTTACACATGTTTAGACATATTGTTAATATTATGTTCTTGACGCAAATAATTTCTTCATTTTTCTTCTCTTTACAGGCTTTGATGGGGATACAGATGGTGGTCACCTTACTGGTGGCTAGTTTTATGCAGAGAGTGTCCCCTCATTACTCCCTTGCTCGTTGGCTTCTATGCAATGGCAGGTGAGCTGCTTTCATTAACAATTTGGTGGATTTCATTTATTGACTATACAGAACATTTTTACACTGCATTATACTTCCTGTGGCTTCTGTTCTTTGCTAATGCCTTTGAATTGCAGTACATATTTATGATATTTTTCTGTATATACCAGATAACCAAAAAGAAAGGTGTAGGTAAAAGTCTTAAACGTTACAAGAACAGGAAATGCTGACCTATGTACTAAACAGTGGCTGTACATAAGGATGTATTATTAAAATGGCAATCTTATTTTCTTTCTCTCTTCTAGATACAGTGCATCCGGAAAGTATTCACAGCGCTCCACTTTTTCCACATTTTGTTATGTTACAGCCTTATTCCAAAATGGAATAAATTAATTTTTTCCCTCAAAATTCTACACACAATACCCCATAATGACAACGTGAAAAAACATTTTTTGAGAATTTTTTTTTTCAAATGTATTAAAAATACAAAAACTAAGAAATCACATGCACATAAGTATTCACAGCCTTTGCCATGAAGCTCAAAATTGAGCACAGGTACATCCTGTTTCCACTGATCATCCTTGAGCTGTTCCTACAGCTTAATTGGAGTCCACCTGTGGTAAATTCAGTTGATTGAACATGATTTGGAAAGGCACACACCTGTCTATATAAGGTCCACACTTGACAGTGCATGTCTGAGCACTATCCAAACATGAAGTCAAAGGAATTGTCTGTAGACCTCCGAGACAGGATTGTCTCGAGGCACAAATCTGGGGAAGAGTACAGAAAAATATCTGCTGCTTTGAAGGTCCCAATGAGCACAGTGCCCTCCATCATCCGTAAATGAAAGAAGTTCGGAACCGCCAGGACTCTTCCTAGAGCTGGCCAGCCTTCTAAACTGAGCAATTGGGGGAGAAGAGCCCTAGTCATGGAGGTGACTAAGAACCCGATGGTCACTCTGTCAGAGCTACAGCATTCCTCTGTGGAATGAGGAGAACCTTCCTGAAAGACAACCATCTCTGCAGCAATCCACCAATCAGGCCTGTATGGTAGAGTGGCCAGACGGAAGCCACTCCTTAGTAAAAAGCACATAGCAGCCCGCCTGCAGTTTGACAAAATGCACCTGAAGGAGTCTTAAACCATCAGAAACAAAATTCTCTGGTCTGATGAGCCAAAGATTGAACTCTTTGGCGTGAATGCAGGCATCATATTTGGAGGAAACCAGGCACAGCTCATCACCAGGCCAATACCATCTCTACAGTGAAGCATGGTGGTGGCAGCATCATGCTGCGGGGATGTTTTTCAGCGGCAGGAACTGGGAGACTAGTCAGGATAGAGGGAAAGATGAATGCAGCAATGTACAGAAACATCCTGGATGAAAACCTGCTCCAGAGCGCTCTTGACCTCAAACTGGGGTGACTGTTCATCTTTCAGCAGGACAGCGACCCTAAGCATGCAGCCAAGATATCAAAGGAGTGGCTCCAGGACAACTCTGTGAATGTCCTTGAGTGGCCCAGCCAGAGCCCAGACTTGAATCCGATTGAACATCATAATAATAACATCTCTGGAGAGATCTGAAAATGGCTGTGCACCGACGCTTCCCATCCAACCTGATGGCGCTTGAGAGGAATGGGCGAAACTGCCCAAAGATAGGTGTGCCATCATATTCAAAAAGACTTGAGGCTGTAATTGCTGCCAAAGATGCATAAACAAAGGCTGTGAATACTTATGTACATGTGATTTATTAGTTTTTATTTTTAATACATTTGCAAAAATCTTCAAAAAACTTTCTCTAGCATCCATAAGGGATATTGGGGGAATCTAGTACGATGGGGGTATAGACGGGTTCCAAAGGAGCCGATGCACTTGAAGAAATGTAAACTGGGTGTGCTGGCTCCTCCCCTCTATGCCCCCTCCCACAGGCAGTTTAGAAAAAGGTGTCCTCAGGAGAGGATGCACATCTCTGCAGCTCCAGAGAGTTTTCTTCAATTTCTTTTTAAACTTTGTTTTCTCTAACGTCCTAAGTGGATGCTGGGACTCCGTAAGGACCATGGGGAATAGCGGCTCCGCAGAAGACTGGGCACAAAAGTAAAAGCTTGAACTAGCTGGTGTGCACTGGCTCCTCCCCCTATGACCCTCCTCCAAGCCTCAGTTAGATTTTTGTGCCCGAACGAGAAGGGTACATGCTAGGTGGCTCTCCTGAGCTGCTTAGAGTAAAAGTTTATTTTAGGTTTTTTATTTTCAGTGAGTCCTGCTGGCAACAGGCTCACTGCATCGTGGGACTAAGGGGAGAAGAAACGAACTCACCTGCGTGCAGAGTGGATTGGGTTTCTTAGGCTACTGGACATTAGCTCCAGAGGGACGATCACAGGTTCAGCCTGGATGGGTCCCGGAGCCGCGCCGCCGGCCCCCTTACAGAGCCAGAAGAACGAAGAGGTCCGGTGAAATCGGCGGCAGAAGACGTTCCTGTCTTCAACTAAGGTAGCGCACAGCACTGCAGCTGTGCGCCATTGCTCTCAGCACACTTCACACTCCGGTCACTGAGGGTGCAGGGCGCTGGGGGGGAGCGCCCTGAGACGCAATAAAAACAGAAATACCTTAGGATGGCAAAAGAAATACATCACATATAGCTCCTGGGCTATATGGATGTATTTAACCCCTGCCAGTTTTCCAGAAAAAAGCGGGAGATAAGGCCGTCGTGAAGGGGCGGAGCCTATCTCCTCAGCACACAAGCGCCATTTTCCCTCACAGTTCCGCTGGAAGGACGGCTCCCTGACTCTCCCCTGCAGTCCCTACAGAATCAGGGTAAAAACGAGAGAGGGGGGGCACTATTGGCAGCTAAATTATAAACAGCAGCTATAAAAGGGAGTAACACTTATATAAGGTTATCCCTATATATATATATATATATATATATATATATATATATAATATAGCGCTCTGGTGTGTGCTGGCAAACTCTCCCTCTGTCTCCCCAAAGGGCTAGTGGGGTCCTGTCCTCTATCAGAGCATTCCCTGTGTGTGTGCTGGGTGTCGGTACGATTGTGTCGACATGTATGAGGAGGAAAATGATGTGGAAGCAGAGCAATTGCCTGTATTAGTGATGTCACCCCCTAGGGAGTCGACACCTGACTGGATGGTTGTATTTAAAGAACTACGTGACAATGTTAGCACTTTACAAAAAACTGTTGACGACATGAGACAGCCGACAAATCAATTAGTGCCTGTCCAGGCGTCTCAGACACCGTCAGGGGCGATAAAACGCCCGTTACCTCAGTGGGTCGACACAGACCCAGACACGGATACTGAGTCCAGTGTCGACGGTGAGGAGACAAACGTAATGTCCAGTAGGGCCACACGTTACATGATCACGGCAATGAAGGAGGCATTGAACATTTCTGACACTACAAGTACCACAAAGAAGGGTATTATGTGGGGAGTGAAAAAACTACCAGTAGCTTTTCCTGAGTCAGATGAATTAAATGAACCCTGGCATCAAGAGTGAGTGCTATGTCCATTTCTGCCAGAAGAGCGTTATGGACGCGACAGTGGTCAGGGGATGCGGATTCCAAACGACATATGGAAGTATTGCCGTTTAAAGGGGAGGAGTTATTTGGGGCCGGTCTATCGGACCTGGTGGCCACGGCAACGGCCGAAAAGTCCACCTTTTTACCCCAGGTCACCTCTCAGCAGAAAAAAGACACCGTCTTTTCAAACTCAGTCCTTTCGTTCCCATAAGTACAGGCGGGCAAAAGGCCACTCATTTCTGCCCCGGGGCAGAGGAAGAGGAAAAAGACTGCACCAGGCAGCCTCTTCCCAGGAGCAGAAGCCCTCCTCTGCTTCTGCCAAGTCTTCAGCATGACGCTGGGGCTTTACAAGCGGACTCTGACACGGTGGGGGCCCGTCTCAAAAATTTCAACGCGCAGTGGGCTCACTCGCAAGTGGACCCCTGGATTCTGCAGGTAGTATCACAGGGGTACAAACTGGAATTCGAGACGTCTCCCCCTCGCCGGTTCCTGAAGTCTGCTCTACCAAAGTCTCCCTCCGACAGGGAGGCAGTTTTGGAAGCCATTCACAAGCTGTATTCCCAGCAGGTGATAATCAAGGTACCTCTCCTACAACAGGGAAAGGGGTATTATTCCACGCTGTTTGTGGTACCGAAGCCGGACGGCTCGGTGAGACCAATTTTAAATCTAAAATCCTTGAACACTTACATAAAGAGGTTCAAATTCAAGATGGAGTCACTCAGAGCAGTGATAGCAAACCTGGAAGAAGGGGACTATATGGTGTCTCTGGACATCAAAGATGCTTATCTCCACGTCCCAATCTACCCTTCTCACCAAGGGTACCTCAGGTTTGTAGTACAAAACTGTCATTATCAGTTTCAGACGCTGCCGTTTGGATTGTCCACGGCACCTCGGGTCTTTACCAAGGTAATGGCCGAAATGATGATTCTTCTTCGAAGAAAAGGCGTTTTAATTATCCCTTACTTGGACGATCTCCTGATAAGGGCAAGGTCCAGGGAACAGTTAGAAGTCGGAGTAGCACTATCTCAGTTAGTGTTACGTCAGCACGGGTGGATTCTAAATATTCCAAAATCGCAGCTGATTCCAACGACACGTCTCCTGTTCCTAGGAATGATTCTGGACACAGTCCAGAAAAAGGTGTTTCTCCCAGAGGAGAAGGCCAGGGAGTTATCCGAGCTAGTCAGGAATCTCCTAAAACCAGGCCAGGTGTCAGTGCATCAGTGCACGAGGGTCCTGGGAAAAATGGTGGCTTCTTACGAAGCGAATCCATTCGGAAGATTCCATGCAAGAACGTTTCAGTGGGATCTTCTGGACAAATGGTCCGGATCGCATCTTCAGATGCATCAGCGGATAACCCTGTCGCCAAGGACAAGGGTGTCTCTTCTGTGGTGGCTGCAGAGTGCTCATCTACTAGAGGGCCGCAGATTCGGCATTCAGGATTGGATCCTGGTGACCACAGATGCCAGCCTGAGAGGCTGGGGAGCAGTCACACAGGGACAAAATTTCCAGGGCTTGTGGTCAAGCATGGAAACATCTCTTCATATAAACATTCTGGAACTAAGGGCCATTTACAATGCCCTAAGTCAAGCAAAACCCCTGCTTCAGGGTCAGGCGGTATTGATCCAATCGGACAACATCACGTCAGTCGCCCACGTAAACAGACAGGGCGGCACGAGAAGCAGGAGGGCGATGGCAGAAGCTGCAAGGATTCTTCGCTGGGCGGAGAATCATGTGATAGCACTGTCAGCAGTGTTCATTCCGGGAGTGGACAACTGGGAAGCGGACTTCCTCAGCAGACACGACCTTCACCCGGGGGAGTGGGGACTTCATCCAGAAGTCTTCCAAGAGATGGTAAACCGTTGGGAAAAACCAAAGGTGGACATGATGGCGTCCCGTCTCAACAAAAAACTAGACAGATATTGCGCCAGGTCAAGGGACCCTCAGGCAATAGCGGTGGACGCTCTGGTAACACCATGGGTGTACCAGTCAGTGTATGTGTTCCCTCCTCTGCCTCTCATACCAAAAGTACTGAGAATCATAAAAAGGAGAGGAGTAAGAACTATACTCGTGGTTCCGGATTGGCCAAGAAGGACTTGGTACCCGGAACTTCAAGAGATGCTCACGGAGGACCCGTGGCCTCTACCTCTAAGAAAGGACCTGCTCCAGCAGGGACCTTGTCTGTTCCAAGACTTACCGCGGCTGCGTTTGACGGCATGGCGGTTGAACGCCGGATCCTGAAGGAAAAAGGCATTCCAGAAGAAGTCATCCCTACCCTGATAAAGGCCAGGAAGGATGTAACCGCGAAACATTATCACCGCATTTGGCGAAAATATGTTGCGTGGTGTGAGGCCAAAGAGGCCCCTACAGAGGAATTTCAACTGGGTCGCTTCCTACATTTCCTGCAAACAGGACTGTCTATGGGCCTAAAATTAGGGTCCATTAAGGTTCAAATTTCGGCCCTGTCGATTTTCTTCCAAAAAGAACTGGCTTCAGTGCCTGAAGTCCAGACGTTTGTCAAAGCGGTACTGCATATACAGCCTCCTTTTGTGCCCCCGGTGGCACCTTGGGATCTCAATGTGGTTTTGGGGTTCCTAAAATCACATTGGTTTGAACCACTCACCACTGTGGAATTAAAATATCTCACATGGAAGGTGGTAATGCTGTTAGCCCTGGCTTCAGCCAGGCGTGTCTCAGAATTGGCGGCTTTATCTTATAAAAGCCCTTACCTGATTTTTCACACGGATAGGGCAGAATTGAGGACTCGTCCTCAATTTCTCCCAAAGGTGGTTTCAGCGTTTCACGTGAACCAGCCTATTGTGGTGCCTGCGGCTACTAGGGACTTGGAGGACTCCAAGTTACTGGACGTAGTCAGGGCCCTGAAAATATATATTTCCAGGACGGCTGGAGTCAGGAAATCTGACTCGCTGTTTATCCTGTATGCACCCAACAAGCTGGGTGCTCCTGCTTCTAAGCAGACGATTGCTCGTTGGATTTGTAGTACAATTCAGCTTGCACATTCTGTGGCAGGCCTGCCACAGCCAAAATCTGTAAAAGCCCATTCCACAAGGAAGGTGGGCTCATCTTGGGCGGCTGCCCGAGGGGTCTCGGCTTTACAACTTTGCCGAGCAGCTACTTGGTCAGGGGCAAACACGTTTGCTAAATTCTACAAATTTGATACCCTGGCTGAGGAGGACCTGGAGTTCTCTCATTCGGTGCTGCAGAGTCATCCGCACTCTCCCGCCCGTTTGGGAGCTTTGGTATAATCCCCATGGTCCTTACGGAGTCCCAGCATCCACTTAGGACGTTAGAGAAAATAAGAATTTACTTACCGATAATTCTATTTCTCATAGTCCGTAGTGGATGCTGGGCGCCCATCCCAAGTGCGGATTGTCTGCAATACTTGTATATAGTTATTGTTACAAAATTCGGGTTATTATTGTTGTGAGCCATCTTTTCAGAGGCTCCTTCGTTTATCATACTGTTAACTGGGTTCAGATCACAGGTTGTACGGTGTGATTGGTGTGGCTGGTATGAGTCTTACCCGGGATTCAATATCCTTCCTTATTATGTACGCTCGTCCGGGCACAGTATCCTAACTGAGGCTTGGAGGAGGGTCATAGGGGGAGGAGCCAGTGCACACCAGCTAGTTCAAGCTTTTACTTTTGTGCCCAGTCTCCTGCGGAGCCGCTATTCCCCATGGTCCTTACGGAGTCCCAGCATCCACTACGGACTATGAGAAATAGAATTATCGGTAAGTAAATTCTTATTATTTTAGGTATGCTGTTTGGGCAATAGCATACCTGCACCGTGGGAGTTAGGGGGAGGGGGGGACGGTCACCATCCTTGCAAGGTGTCAAAGCCGCTTCCCTGCTGCAGGACCACCATCCTGAGAGGTTGTTTGTTCAGCTGGGCACTGCGCCTTAGCTGTCGCAATCACAGCATGCCGCACACCCCTAACATATGCCTGAAGGTGACGTCTGTGGTGACTACAAACCGGGGGCCCCGCTAGGCGGGTCCCCCGGTTCAAAGTGCTGCTGAACACGGGCGCGGCATACGGGACCCTCCTGGGGACTCGAAAGACATGCTGGAAAACTTGTACAGGGTGTTGCAAAGGGGGAGAGCCGCTATTGTACACAATCTGTGTCCTATACAGGACAGAATTCATTAGTGTTCACTGTGATATAGTTAGCTGACAGCCTCACTGGGGCTGTACAGCTAGGGGTGTGCTGGTGTCCCTCTCTCTGTGTGTCTCCTCTCACATACAGTAAGGGCAGGCTTGATACTGTCTGTGTGTATGTCATTGTGATTACTGTAAACATAAACTATGCAATGTATGCCACACCAGATTCTCTCCCTTATATACTTATTCTGTTTCATGTGAACAGTGCAGCCAATCTTCTCAAATCAGTGAAGTGGCTGGGGGACATCACAACTCACTGCTAATGTTCAGAAAACTCGGCCACTACAACAAGCTGTTGCAGACTTAGCTGCTAGGGCAGATGGTACACGGCCTCCCCCTCTCTCTCATGCAGGTCCACAAAAGCGTGGTCTCCCTGCTCTGCTCTCTGATATAGATGATGATATACAGGAGGATGGGGATGACCTGAATCCCATTAGTGGGGATTCCGATTCTGCTCAGGGTATTGAACCCCTCATTTTGGCTAGACGGAACGTGTTAAAGTTCCCTCTAGAGGACGCTGCGTCACAGCAGTCATTTTTCTTTACACAAAACAAGCCTAATGTCACTCTCCCTGATTCTACAGAGTTAGACGACCTATTCAAGTTAGCCTGGAAAAATCCAGACAAAATTCCAAGTGTCAAAAAGGTTTTTGCGCAATTTCCCATTTGCTCCTGAAGGTAGGACATTCTGGGAATAACCCCCGGGGGTTGACGTATCAGTCTCTCGACTGTCCAGAAAGGTGGTGCTGCCTGCCCCGGGCACTTTTACTATAAAGGATCCTGGGGACAGAAAAATAGAGACTACACTCAAATCTATTTACATGGCAGCAGGTGTATTGCAAAGGCCAGTCATAGCAGGTTGCTGGATGATCCATGCCATTCATACGTGGGCTACTCAAAATCAGGAGGGCCTCTCCTATGCTATGCCCCTGGTCACTATGGTGACTCTCCTCAAGCACATCCAGGACACTACACCTGTCCTGTGTGACTCGCTCAAGAACATGGGGAATAATAATGCTAGGACTTCTGCCATAGCAGTGTCGGCGCGCAGGGCTTTGTGGTTGCGTCAGTGGTTTGCGGATGCAGAATCAAAGTGCAGTGTGGAATCCCTCCCTTTTTCTTGGGAATGGTTCTTTGGGGTTGAGTTGGATACGTGGATTTCCAAAGTCACTGCTGGGAAATCCATGTTTCTCCCCTCTGGGGTCCCGCCGGCGAGATGCTCCTACCCGGGGCCGTCTGTTCAGTCCTTTCGGTCTAACAGATTTCGATCTAAGGCCAGAGGTGCCTCCAATTTGGCTAGAGGCACCAGAGGTAAGACAAAAAGACCTGCAAACACCAGTTCTCAGGAACTGACCACCAGTTCTGCTTCCACTAAGACTTCAGCATGACGGTGCCCACCCACCCCGAGGGGATCTCAAGGTGGGAGCTCGACTGCGTCACTTCAGCCACATCTGGGAGGCTTCCTGCCAGGGAAGCCTGGGTCAGGGATCTCATTTCTCAGGGCTACAAGCTGGAGTTCGATGGTCCTCCTCCCCAACGATTTTTCAAATCAAGCTTACCAGCTTTGGTGGATACGCAGGTTACATTGCAACAGGCCATCCTAACGTTGGTACAGTCCCACGTCATTGTTCCAGTACCAATTCCACAATGAGGCAAGAGTTATTACTCCAACATGTTTGTGGTTCTGAAGCCGGACTGTTCGATAAGGCCTATTTTGAATCTAAAGTCCTTGAACCCTTACCTGAAGGTTTTCAAGTTCAAAATGGAATCTTTGTGTGCAGTGACTGTGGGCCTGGAAGAACGGGAATTCATGGTTTCCTTGGATATCAAGGATGCCTACCTTCATATTCCTTATCAAGCTTATCTGAGGTTTGCCCTGCTGTACGACCACTACCAGTTCCAGGCCCGACCCTTCGGCCTGTCCACAGCTCCGAGGGTATTCATGAAGGTGATGGCGGAGATGATGTTCCAACTCCATGTCCAGGGGGTCAATGTTGTCCTTTACCTGGACGATCTTCTGATAAAAGCAAGATTCAGGGAGCTTTTATTGCTCCATATCGTCCGCACTATCCATCTTCTGGATGGATTCTCAATTTACCGAAGTCTCACCTGGAGCCAACTCAGAGGCTCCTGTTCCTGGATACTGTGGCCCAGAAGGTGTTTCTATCAGAGGACAAGGTGAGAACACTTCAGGAGATGGTCCGCATGGTGCTCCAACCTACTCGAGTGTCCATCCATTTTTGCATAAGATTATTGGGAAAGATTGTCGATCTCATACGAGGCGATCCATTATGGGAGGTTCCATGCCAGAACATTTCAATTGGATCTCCTGAGCAAGTGGTCCGGATCACATCTACAGATGCATCAGATGATTCAGCTGTCACCTCAGTCCAGGATTTCCCTCCTGGGGTGGCTACAGTCCTCCAATCTACTGGAAGGCCGGAGTTTCTGGACTCAGGATTGGCCCCTCCTCACAACGGATGCGAGTCTGAGAGGATGGGGAGCTGTCACCCAAGGGGCGCAATTCCAGGGCAGGTTGTCAGCCCATGAAAGCCTCCTTCCGATCAACATTCTGGAACTTCGGGCGATATACAATGCTCTGCTTCAGTCCTCTCCTCTGCTCGGGGATCATGCGATCCAAGTACAGTTGGACAATGCAGTGGCCTATTTCAGTCGACAAGGATGGACAAAAAGCAGAGCCTGCATGCGAGAGGTGTCAAAGATACTCCTCTGGTCGGAAAGAAATGCAAGAGCAATGTCAGCAATCTTCATTCCGGGTGTGGACAACTGGGAAGCTGACTTCCTGAGTTGTCACGATCTCCACCCGGGGGAGTGCGGATTCCACCATCAGGTGTTCCAGCAGATTGTCCACTGGTGGGGCTGCCCACAAATAGACATGATGGCTTCTCAACTCAACAAGAAGCTTCACTGGTATTGCTCACGAACCAGGGACCCTCATGCGAGGGCAGTGGATGCACTGACGTCGCCTTGGCCTTACTGGCTGGTCTACCTGTTTCCTCCGATTCCGTTGCTCCCAAGGGTGCTCAAGCAAATCGGGAATCAAGGAGTCCAGGCAATTCTGATTGCCCCGGATTGGCCTCTGAGGGCATGGCACGCGGATCTTCTGGACATGTCCGTCGAAGACCCTTCACCTCTACCACTAAGAAGAGATCTTATTCAACAAGGACCGTTCGTCTACCCGGACTTCGTTTGACGGCATGGAGGTTGAGCGGAACATCCTAGCTCACAAGTGCCTTTCCAAAAAGGTTATTGATACCATGGTTCAGGCCAGGAAACCTGTGACTTCAAAACACTATCGCCATATCTGGAGGAGATATGTCTCTTGGTGGGAGGAACGCACGTATCCGCCTGCAGAGTTCCACTTAGGACGTTTCTTGCAGGCTGGTGTGGATAAGGGCTTGCGTCTGGGCTCCATTAAGGTCCAGCTTTTAGCTCTTTCCATTTTCTTCCAGAAGAAATTGGCGGTGTTGTCAGAAGTGCAGACCTTCTTGCAAGGGGTACTCCACATACAACCTCCTTTTGTGCCGCCTATGGCGCCCTTGGATTTGAATGTGGTGTTTGGAGTTTCTACAGTCCTCCTGGTTTGAACCTCTGACGACTGTGGAAGACAAGTACCTCATGTGGAAGACGGTGATGTTACTGGCCCTGGCTTCTGCCTTATCGTGTAAAAGTCCATACTTGGTCTTTTACGAGGACAGAGCGGAGCTCCGGACTAGACAGCAGTTCCTGGCGAAGGTTGACTCTGCATTTCACCTTAATCAGCCTATTGTGGTTCTGTCAAGTTCTGGCACTTCTGCTCCTCCAGAAGCATTGGATGCTGTGCGAGTCTTGAAGATCTATGTCAGGCGAACGGCTTGGATCAGAAAGACTGATTCCTTGTTCCTGCTCTATGATGCACAGAAAAAGGGATGTGTTGCTTCGAAAGCAGTCCATTGCTCATTGGCTTAGGCTTGCTATCCAACAGGCCTACCTGTTCCTAAGTCTCTGAAGGCCACTCTACTAGATCAGTGAGCTCTTCCTGGGCGGCTGCCCGTGGAGTCTCGGCCTTGCAACTATGCCGAGCTGCTACCTGGTTGGGGAAGAACACTTTTGTGAAGTTTTACAAGTTTGATACCCTGGTCAAAGAGCATACCCAGTTTGGGCAGGCGGTACTGCAGAAGTCTCCGCATGTTCCCACCCGTTCTTGAAGCTCTGGGATGTCCCCATCGTACTAGATTCCCCCAATATCCCTTATGGATGCTAGAGAAAATAGGATTTTAATTACCTACCGGGAAATCCCTTTCTCATAGTCCATAAGGGATATTGGGCGCCCGCCTCAGTGGGTTGACTTTTCTGCAGGTTCTCCTTTATGTGTTTACCTGTTCAGCTGTTGCTGTTGTTGTTACCAGCCGTTGCTGGTTGTTATATGTAGTGGTGTGCTGGTATATAAATCTCACCACTCTGTTATCATGTTCCTTCTCTCATATATGTCCTTTCTCCTTCGGGCACTGTTTTACCTATACCTGCCTTTGGGAGGGGGCATAGAGGGGAGGAGCCGGCACACCCAGTGAAGAAATTTAAACTGCACCGGCTCCTTTGTACCCCGTCTATACCCCATCGTACTACATTCCCCCAATATCACTTATGGACTATGAGAAAAGGATTTACCGGTAGGTAATTCAAATCCTATTTTTTTTCACGTTGTCATTATGGGGTATTGTGTGTAGAATTTTGAGGGGAAAAAATGACTTTATTCCATTTTGGAATAAGGCTGTAACATAACAAAATGTGGAAAAGGTGAAGCGGTGTGAATATTTTCTGGATGCACTGTAGATAGAACATATTCTGTAACATAGAAATAACTGATTTCATGTTTTATGAGTCCCAGACATTCTCCTTCCTAATGATCAACAAACCGCAGAGCCAAACACAGCATGTTGCTTGGCTCTGTATACATGTTAGCAAAAGGATGACATATTATAGCAAGTACACATTTAGTGGATAGCAACAGATGATTTGCAGTCAGGATCCCGGCAGTTGAAATCCCAACAGTAAGAATGTAGACAGTGGCATCCCGATGTTCAGACTCCAAATGGTGAGTACTGGGGTGATGGTTGGGTTAAAATATTAATCGGGATCCGTCAGTATTTTGAACGTCTGGATACTGCTGTCGGCATTCTTACCATCGAGATTTCAACTGCCGGGTTATCGATAACTTCGTCAACAGATGAATGAATTGGGATCCAATGACTCTACAGCTTATGTTTAATACAACTTCTAGGGAGGCCCTACAGGCTGCCCATTGTTCTAGGTCAAGAGCTGGAAAGCCACTGCATGGCTAATAGGATCTAGCCTACATTTTTAAGAATGCAATATGTTTGGTATTTAATTTTCATCTTTTTGTGTGTGCTTTGCTAAAACTACAATCAGATATGTTTTGCTCTCCTTATCCATCTGCATACATTTTTGTACTGTTATATTATATGATACATCTCTTTGTACAGTAAAAGTCGAACCAGTACCACAAGCTGCCATCTGTTTTAATGTTCCATAATGCAGTGTAAAGTAAAAATAGATATAATTCTCACACTATAATGAAAGAGCTGGAAAAAAGACATGACTTGAGTCCATTAAAATTTGCAAGTGTTAGATGTATACCAGTTGTGTAAGTAAACCTCTTCTTATATTTGACTGTGACTATTTATGTTTTCCCTAAATATATATGGTGCCTTGTTAAGAAATAAATTTGTCGGCTATCTTACCCAGTCTCTGATTTTTTTTATTTATTTTTTCATAAATAAATGTACCATAGTAATTGAGGAAGCTATATAATAGTATGGGAAAACATAGAATTTACTTATAAGGCATTTTACTCAGAGAACACATATTTCATATTTGCATTTGTTCGCTGCCACACTGTAAAATGAAACCGGGCTGACTGGTTGCCACAGTGTAATGCAAATGTTGCACTTCACTACAATATAAGTTAGCCCTGCTGTTTCCCACAAGATGTAAAACAGACATGTATTTATTTGGGTATGGGACTCAGGGTCGACAGTGTCTAGGTCGACACCCATTAGGTGGACAGTGGCTAGGTTGACACTAGAAATAGGTCGACATGAAAAAAGGTTGATATGAGTTTTTTTTAAAAATGTTTACATTTTTTTCCGTTTTCTTCGTAAAGTGACGGGGAACCCCAATTAGTGCACCGTGTCCCATCACATGGCTCGCTGCGCTCGTTACCATTCCCAATCATAGTCCACGTGGATCGTAAAGTATGAAAAAGTTCAAAAAAAGAAAAAAAAGTGTAAACACTCATGTCGACCTAATGGTCGTGTCGACCTATTTCTAGTGTCGACCCAGAGTCCGGATACCATCTACTTTCCTTAATTGTACAAGCAAAAAAATCAAATAAAGTGGAAAAACATTCAGTATTAACTTTCTACAAACGCTTTCCATTAGAGTTCCATTAGAGCCCTTTTTAATGTAAAGGTTTGTGTACCCCAGAACCAGCGTTCGCATGTAAAGATTTATGCAGTGATTTATATCCATAAGCCGATTGTATTTCTTTATTTTGGTGATGATGTCTCTTACATGCCACCGTTTTTACCGTAAACCACCTAATTGTTTATTTTGTGCAAATAGTTTGTTCCGTTACAAACATCCAACTGAGGATGAGCTGAGATTACTTGCTGGGAAGCAGAAACCCAAAGCCAAGAGAGAGAGGTAAGACTGGCAGAAACTGGTGTGGTCTATAGGAAGTGTCCTCATTCGGCTAGATTTACCATGTGCCGGGTTTTCCAGTTCTGCTCTGTCATTTCTCTATTGCTAGCAATGCGGAGATGAGAAAGCTGTCCTGCATTATTATTTAGACATCCTGGAATATGTATGTTGGTCTAATCAATTGAGGGTAAAAAAACAAACAGATTAAAAAAATCTGGACCACACTTGAGGGCTTACAGAGATACTGGATAGCTGTTGCCCACCACGGATCTACATCATGGTCTCACCCACACTTGTCACCAGCTATTTTAACGGTCATAGAAATTTCTGTCTTCATGCATCAGGTTGGCACTCCTGTATGTCATGGCATGGTATCCCTCCAGGATAAAGTAAGCGTTATTTCACGGTGTGAGAAGAGCTAAAGCAATAATTGTAATAGTTTTGAAAAAAGTTAATCAATACTATTTTCCCTTTAAAATGTCCATGAATGGAGTTATTTACTCAACTATCCTAGTAAAAAAAGCCTCTATCCTAAAATAAATATAAAATGTACTTTGGTAGAGTAAATGTATTCCCCGTGCAGTTGACACAATATGGAAGAAGGTGTGTGGGCTGCTAAAGTGAAAATTTGACAAGGACCCCTGGTGCGAAAGTATTAATTGTACCTACCTCTGGGCAATGCAGTTTGATAGTCATGTACGTGTAGCTCCTCCTTTGCCTGCCTTTTGACATTTTCAGACTTTTATTGACCAAGTTAAGCCAGGAGGGGTTTACTGAGGAGCCATTATATAGTTAGAGAATTAACAGACATGATCAAGAATGAAAGGAGGGCTCTGTAATCGGGTAAAAGGATTATGTGCTAGAGACACAGTTACTGTATAATACATTGTACTGTACTTTCTACAGGAAGGCTTTATTGAAACAAAGTTCCATCACACATTCTCATTTAGGAGCTTATTCAGAGGTTGGAGAAAAACAAAGAAAAAAAAGAACGTATCTTACTGTATATCTATGCTTCTGTACAAGCCATAGTGCAAATAATTTATTTATGTTCCTTTTCCATAAAGAATAAACCTGCTGCTTCTGCATGTATCACAGGAATGCTGGACCGTTTTATTTGTACTCTGCAATTTAGTTTTCAGTGTAGACCTACTCCTCACAAATCTAAATCTCTCTGCACATTTTCTTTCTGTAAAGATGCATGTTATTATTATTTCTCTAACGTCCTAGAGGATGCTGGGGACTCCGTAAGGACCATGGGGAATAGACGGGCTCCGCAGGAGATAGGGCACTTTAAGAAAGACTTTAGGATTCTGGGTGTGCGCTGGCTCCTCCCTCTATGCCCCTCCTCCAGACCTCAATTTTAGACTGTGCCCAGAGGAGAATGGGTGCACTGCAAGGAGCTCTCCTGAGTTTCCTGCTTAGAAAGCATTTTTGTTAGGATTTTTTTCTCTTTTTCAGGGAGCACTGCTGGCAAGAGGCTCCCTGCATCGAGGGACTGAGGAGAGAGGAGCAGACCTACTTAAATGTTAGGCTCTGCTTCCTCGGCTACTGGACACCATTAGCTCCAGAGGGAATGAACACAGGTTCGTCCTGGGCGTTCACCCCAGAGCCGCGCCACCGTTCTCCTCACAGAGCCAGAAGAAACGAAGACAGAAGACGTCTCAGGCGGCAGAAGCCTTCGGTGCTTCACAGAGGTAACGCACAGCACTGCAGCTGTGCGTCATTGCTCCGCTACACCTCACACACTCCGGTCACTGTAAGGGTGCAGGACGCAGGGGGGGGGGGGGCGCCCTGGGCAGCAATAAAACACCTCTCCTATGGCAAAAGTGTATATACATGTACAGGTGGGCACTGTACATGTATATAAAAGAGCCCCCGACATTTTTTAATAAGTTTGAATGGGATAGAAGCCCGCCACCGAGGGGGCGGGGCTTCTCCCTCAGCACTCACCAGCGCCATTTTCTCTACACAGCACCGCTGAGAGGAAGCTCCCCGGACTCTCCCCTGCTTGACACACGTGAAAGGGGGTTTTAAAGTAGAGGGGGGGGCACGTTATTGGCGTTTATACACTACAGCAGCGCTACTGGGTAAACATTCTGTGTTTTTCTCCAGGGACATATAGCGCTGAGGTGTGTGCTGGCATACTCTCTCTCCAAAGGGCCTCAGGGGGAACCTGTCTTCAGAAAAGAGATTCCCTGTGTGTGTGTGAAGTGTGTCGGTACGTGTGTGTCGACATGTTTGACGAGGAAGGCTCACCTAAGGAGGAGGGGGAGTGCATGATGGTCAGGTCGCAGTCGGCAACGCCGACACCGGACTGGGTGGATATGTGGAATGTCTTGAATGCAAATGTAAATTTACTGCATAAACGATTAGACAAGGCTGAAGCTAGGGATCAGTCAGGTAGTCAGACCGTGCCTGTCCCTGTGGCACCAGGACCTTCGGGGTCTGAAAAACGCACCATATCCCAGATCACTGACACAGATACCGACACAGAGACTGACTCTAGTGTCGACTATGAGGATGCAAAATTACAGCCAAAGGTGGCGAAAGGTATTCGTTACATGATTATGGCCATTAAAGAGGTTTTGCATATCACTGAGGAACCCCCTGTCCCTGACACAAGGGTACACATGTATAAAGGGAGAAAGCCTGAGGTCACTTTTCCGTCCTCATTTGAACTAAGCGACTTGTGCGAAAAGGCTTGGGAATCTCCAGATAGGAGACTACAAGTTCCCAAAAGGATTCTTATGGCGTATCCCTTACCACAAAAGGACAGGATACGATGGGAATCTTCGCCGAAGGTAGACAAGGCGCTGACATGCTTATCCAAGAAGGTGGCACTGCCTTCTCAGGATACAGCTTCCCTCAAGGATCCTGCTGATCGTAAGCAGGAGGCTACCATGAAGCACATTTACACACATTCCGGTACTATCGTTAGACCAGCTATGGCATCGGCCTGGGTGTGTAGTGCTATCGCAGCATGGACAGATTCCTTATCTACGGAACTTGAAACCCTAGATAAGGATTCCATTCTAATGACCCTAGAGCATATCAAAGATGCTGCTTTATATATGAGGGATGCTCAAAGAGACATTTCTCTGACGTCCTAAGTGGATGCTGGGACTCCGTAAGGACCATGGGGAATAGTGGCTCCGCAGGAGACTGGGCACAACTAAAAGAAAGCTTTTGGTCTATCTGGTGTGCACTGGCTCCTCCCTCTATGACCCTCCTCCAGACCTCAGTTAGAATCTTGTGCCCGGCTGAGCTGGATGCACACTAGGGGCTCTCCTGAGCTCCTAGAAAAGAAAGTATATTTTAGGTTTTTTATTTTCAGTGAGATCTGCTGGCAACAGACTCACTGCTACGAGGGACTAAGGGGAGAAGAAGCGAACCTACCTGCTTGCAGCTAGCTTGGGCTTCTTAGGCTACTGGACACCATTAGCTCCAGAGGGATCGAACACAGGGCCCGACCTCGATCGTCCGGTCCCGGAGCCGCGCCGCCGTCCCCCTTACAGAGCCAGAAGCAAGAAGATGGTCCTGAAAATCGGCGGCAGAAGACTTCGGTCTTCAACAAGGTAGCGCACAGCACTGCAGCTGTGCGCCATTGCTCCTCATGCACACCTCACACTCCGGTCACTGATGGGTGCAGGGCGCTGGGGGGGGGGGCGCCCTGAGCAGCAATATTAACACCTTGGCTGGCAAAAAATCACAATATATAGTCCTAGAGGCTATATATGTGAAAAATACCCCTGCCAGGATCCATAAAAAAGCGGGTGAAAGTCCCCCGAAAAAGGGGCGGGGCTATCTCCCTCAGCACACTGGTGCCATTTTTCCCTCACAGCTCCGCTGGAAGGATCGCTCCCAGGCTCTCCCCTGCAGTTTCAAGACTACAAAGGGTAAAAAAGAGAGGGGGGGCACTAAATTTAGGCGCAGCTGTATATATATAAGCAGCTATAAGGGAAAATCACTCAGTTATAGTGTTCATCCCTGTGTTATATAGCGCTCTGGTGTGTGCTGGCATACTCTCTCTCTGTCTCCCCAAAGGGCTTTGTGGGGTCCTGTCCTCTGTCAGAGCATTCCCTGTGTGTGTGCGGTGTGTCAGTACGGCTGTGTCGACATGTTTGATGAGGAGGCTTATGTGGAGGCGGAGCAGATGCCGATAAATGTGATGTCACCCCCTGCGGGGTCGACACCTGAGTGGATGGTTATGTGGAAGGAATTACGCGACAGTGTCGACTCCTTACATAAAAGGTTTGACGACATACCAAATATGGGACAGCCGGCTTCTCAGCCTGTGCCTGCCCAGGCGTCTCAAAAGCCATCAGGGGCTCTAAAACGCCCGCTACCTCAGATGGCAGACACAGATGTCGACACGGATACTGACTCCAGTGTCGACGACGATGAGACTAATGTAACTTCCAATAGGGCCACACGTTACATGATTGAGGCAATGAAAAATGTGTTGCACATTTCTGATGTTACCCCAGGAACCACAAAAAAGGGTATTATGTTTGGAGAGAAAAAACTACCAGTAGTTTTTCCTCCATCTGAGGAATTAAATGAAGTGTGTGAAGAAGCGTGGGCTTCCCCCGATAAAAAACTGGTAATTTCTAAAAGGTTACTAATGACGTACCCTTTCCCGCCAGAGGATAGGTCACGTTGGGAAACATCTCCTAGGGTGGATAAAGCGCTCACACGCTTGTCAAAGAAGGTGGCACTACCGTCTCCGGATACGGCCGCCCTAAAGGAGCCTGCTGATAGGAAGCAGGAGGCTATCCTGAAGTCTGTATATACACACACAGATATTATACTGAGACCAGCTATTGCTTCAGCATGGATGTGCAGTGCTGCAGCTGCGTGGTCAGATTCCCTGTCGGAAAATATTGATACCCTAGACAGGGACACTATATTGCTAACCGTAGAGCATATTAAAGACGCAGTCTTATACATGAGAGATGCACAGAGGGATATTTGCCGGCTGGCATCTAAAATAAGTGCAATGTCCATTTCTGCCAGGAGAGGGTTATGGACTCGGCAGTGGACAGGTGATGCAGATTCTAAAAGGCACATGGAAGTTTTGCCTTATAAGGGTGAGGAGTTGTTCGGGGATGGTCTCTCGGACCTCGTTTCCACAGCAACAGCTGGGAAGTCAGCATTTTTACCCCATGTTCCCTCACAGCCAAAGAAAGCACCGTATTATCAGGTACAGTCCTTTCGGCCCCATAAGGGCAAGCGGGTTAAAGGCGCGTCCTTTCTGCCCAGAGGCAGAGGTAGAGGGAAAAAGCTGCAGCATACAGCCAGTTCCCAGGAGCAAAAGTCCTCCCCCACTTCCTCCAAGTCCACCGCATGACGCTGGGGCTCCACAGGCGGAGCCAGGTACGGTGGGGGCCCGTCTCAAAAACTTCAGCAATCAGTGGGCTCGCTCACGGGTGGATCCCTGGATCCTTCAAGTAGTATCTCAGGGGTACAAGCTGGAATTCGAGACGTCTCCCCCCCGCCGTTTCCTCAAATCTGCCTTGCCAACAACTCCCTCAGGCAGGGAGGCAGTGCTAGAGGCAATTCACAAGCTGTATTCCCAGCAGGTGATAGTCAAGGTGCCCCTCCTTCAACAAGGACGGGGTTACTATTCCACAATGTTTGTGGTACCGAAACCGGACGGTTCGGTGAGACCCATTTTAAATTTGAAATCCTTGAACACATATATAAAAAAATTCAAGTTCAAGATGGAATCGCTCAGGGCGGTTATTGCAAGCCTGGACGAGGGGGATTACATGGTATCACTGGACATCAAGGATGCTTACCTGCATGTCCCCATTTACCATCCTCACCAGGAGTACCTCAGATTTGTGGTACATGATTGTCATTACCAATTCCAGACGTTGCCGTTTGGTCTATCCACGGCACCGAGGGTATTTACCAAGGTAATGGCCGAAATGATGATACTCCTTCGAAAAAAGGGAGTTTTAATTATCCCGTACTTGGACGATCTCCTGATAAAGGCGAGGTCCAGGGAGCAGTTGTTGGTCGGGGTAGCACTATCTCGGGAGGTGCTACAACAGCACGGTTGGATTCTAAATATTCCAAAGTCACAGCTGGTCCCTACGACACGTCTACTGTTCCTGGGGATGGTTCTGGACACAGAACAGAAAAAAGTGTTTCTCCCGGAGGAGAAGGCCAAGGAGCTGTCATCTCTAGTCAGAGGCCTCCTAAAACCAAAACAGGTGTCGGTGCATCACTGCACGTGAGTCCTGGGAAAAATGGTAGCTTCCTACGAAGCAATTCCATTCGGCAGGTTCCATGCAAGAACTTTTCAGTGGGACCTGTTGGACAAGTGGTCCGGATCGCATCTTCAGATGCATCGGCTGATAACCCTGTCTCCAAGGACCAGGGTGTCTCTGCTGTGGTGGCTGCAAAGTGCTCATCTTCAAGAGGGCCGCAGATTCGGCATACAGGACTGGGTCCTGGTGACCACGGATGCCAGCCTTCGAGGCTGGGGGGCAGTCACACAGGGAAGAAACTTCCAAGGACTATGGTCAAGTCAGGAGACTTCCCTACACATAAATATTCTGGAACTGAGGGCCATTTTCAATGCCCTAAGTCAGGCAAAACCCCTGCTTCAAAACCAGCCGGTACTGATCCAGTCAGACAACATCACGGCAGTCGCCCATGTAAACCGACAGGGCGGCACAAGAAGCAGGACGGCGATGGCAGAAGCCACAAGGATTCTCCGATGGGCGGAAAATCACGTGTTAGCACTGTCAGCAGTGTTCATTCCTGGAGTGGACAACTGGGAAGCAGACTTCCTCAGCAGGCACGACCTCCACCCGGGAGAGTGGGGACTTCATCCAGAAGTCTTCCAACTGATTGTAAACCGTTTGGAAAGGCCACAGGTGGACATGATGGCGTCCCGCCTAAACAAAAAGCTAGAAAGATATTGCGCCAGGTCAAGAGACCCTCAGGCGATAGCTGTGGACGCTCTAGTGACACCGTGGGTGTACCGGTCAGTTTATGTGTTCCCTCCTCTTCCTCTCATACCCAAGGTACTGAGGATAATAAGGAGAAGAGGAGTAAGAACTATACTCATTGTTCCGGACTGGCCAAGAAGAGCTTGGTACCCGGAACTTCAAGAAATGATCTCAGAGGACCCATGGCCTCTGCCGCTCAGACAGGACCTGCTGCAGCAGGGGCCCTGTCTGTTCCAAGACTTACCGCGGCTGTGTTTGACGGCATGGCGGTTGAACACCGGATCCTGAAGGAAAAGGGCATTCCGGAGGAAGTCATTCCTACGCTGATTAAAGCTAGGAAAGAAGTGACCGCAAACCATTATCACCGCATTTGGCGAAAATATGTTGCGTGGTGTGAGGCCAGGAAGGCTCCAACTGAGGAATTTCAGCTGGGCCGTTTTCTGCACTTCCTACAGTCAGGGGTGACTATAGGCCTAAAATTGGGTTCCATTAAGGTCCAGATTTCGGCTCTATCGATTTTCTTCCAGAGAGAACTGGCTTCACTACCTGAAGTTCAGACTTTTGTTAAGGGAGTGCTGCATATTCAGCCCCCTTTTGTGCCTCCAGTGGCACCTTGGGATCTCAACGTGGTGTTGGATTTCCTAAAGTCACATTGGTTTGAGCCACTTAAAACCGTGGAATTAAAATATCTCACGTGGAAAGTGGTCATGCTGTTGGCCTTGGCTTCGGCCAGGCGTGTGTCAGAATTGGCGGCTTTGTCATGTAAAAGCCCTTATCTAATTTTCCATATGGATAGGGCAGAATTGAGGACTCGTCCCCAGTTTCTCCCTAAGGTGGTATCAGCTTTTCATTTGAACCAACCTATCGTGGTGCCTGCGGCTACTAAAGACTTGGAGGCTTCCAAGTTGTTGGACGTAGTCAGGGCCCTGAAAATTTATGTTTCCAGGACAGCTAGTGTCAGGAAAACTGACTCGTTGTTTATCCTGTATGCACCCAACAAGCTGGGTGCTCCTGCTTCAAAGCAGACTATTGCTCGCTGGATCTGTAGTACGATTCAGCTTGCACATTCTGTGGCTGGACTGCCGCATCCTAAATCAGTGAAAGCCCATTCCACGAGGAAGGTGGGCTCTTCTTGGGCGGCTGCCCGAGGGGTCTCGGCTCTACAACTTTGCCGAGCAGCTGCTTGGTCGGGGTCAAACACATTTGCTAAATTCTACAAGTTTGACACCCTGGCTGAGGAGGACCTACAGTTTGCCCATTCGGTGCTGCAGAGTCATCCGCACTCTCCCGCCCGTTTGGGAGCTTTGGTATAATCCCCATGGTCCTTACGGAGTCCCAGCATCCACTTAGGACGTCAGAGAAAATAAGATTTTACTCACCGGTAAATCTATTTCTCGTAGTCCGTGGTGGATGCTGGGCGCCCATCCCAAGTGCGGATTGTCTGCAATACTTGTATATAGTTATTGTTTAACTAAAGGGTTATTGTTGAGCCATCTGTTGAGAGGCTCAGTTATTGTTCATACTGTTAACTGGGTATAGTATCACGAGTTATACGGTGTGATTGGTGTGGCTGGTATGAGTCTTACCCGGGATTCAAAATCCTTCCTTATTGTGTCAGCTCTTCCGGGCACAGTATCCTAACTGAGGTCTGGAGGAGGGTCATAGAGGGAGGAGCCAGTGCACACCAGATAGACCAAAAGCTTTCTTTTAGTTGTGCCCAGTCTCCTGCGGAGCCGCTATTCCCCATGGTCCTTACGGAGTCCCAGCATCCACTACGGACTACGAGAAATAGATTTACCGGTGAGTAAAATCTTATTTTGTTTACTAAGCTCCAGAATAAATGCTATGTCTATTTCTGCTAGGCGACTCCTGTGGACCCGACAGTGGACGGGGGATGCCGACTCAAAGCGGCATATGGAGTCGTTACCGTACAAGGGGGAGGAGTTGTTTGGAGAAGGCCTCTCGGACATTGTCTCTACTGCTACGGCCGGTAAATCGAATTTCTTACCTTATGTCCCTTCGCAGCATACTAAAAAGGCACCTCATTATCAAATGCAGTCCTTTCGTTCCAATAAAAGCAAGAAGGTACGGGGATCGTCCTTTCTTGCCAGAGGAAAAGGCAAGGGAAAAAAAGCTGCATGCAGCTAGTTCCCAGGAGCAGAAGTCCTCCCCTACATCTGCAAAGTCCACCGCATGACGCTGGGGCTTCCCGGGGGGAAGTCGGCTCAAGTGGGGGCGCGTCTTCGATTTTTCAGCCAGGTCTGGGTTCACTCACAGGTGGATCCCTGTGCTATAGAGATTGTTTCTCAGGGATACAGGCTGGAATTCGAAGACGTGCCTCCTCGCCGTTTTTTCAAATCGGCTCTGCCAGCTTCCCCGTCAGAGAGGTAGTTAGTGTTGACTGCAATTCAAAAATTGTATCTTCAACAGGTGATAGTCAAAGTTCCTCTTCTCCAGCAAGGAAAGGGGTATTACTCAACCCTGTTTGTGGTCCCGAAACCGGACGGTTCGGTCAGGCCCATTGTGAATCTAAAATCCCAGAACTTGTACTTGGAAAAAGTTCAAGTTGAAGATGGAATCGCTCAGAGCGGTCATCGCCAGCCTGGAGGGGGGGGATTGGATGGTGTCCCTGGACATAAAGGATGCATACCTTCATGTTCCGATTTTCCCTCCTCATCAGGCTTTCCTGAGATTTGCAGTACAGGACTGTCATTACCAATTTCAGACGTTGCCGTTTGGGCTTTCCACAGCCCCGAGAATTTTCACCAAGGTAATGGCGGAAATAATGGTGCTCCTGCGCAAGCAGGGGGTCACTATTATCCCATACTTGGACGATCTCCTCATAAAGGCGAGATCTCCGGAGAAGTTGCTGGACAGCGTGTCGCTGTCGGTGAGGATGTTGTAGGGGCACGGCTGGATTCTCAATTTACCGAAGTCCCAGCTAGTCCCTACAACGTGCCTGACCTTTCTGGGTCTGATTCTAGACACAGACCAGAAAAAGGTTTTTCTTCCGATGGAAAAGACTCAGGAGCTCATAGCCCTGGTCAGGAACCTATTAAAGCTAAAAACTGTTTCAGTACATCATTGCACACGTGTCCTGGGGAAGATCACCCTGTCTCCCAGAGCCAGGGTATCTCTCCTGTGGTGGCTGCACAGTGCTCACCTCCTAGAAGGCCGCAGGTTCGGAATTCAGGACTGGATCCTGGTGACCACGGACGCAAGCCTCCGAGGTTGGGGAGCGGTCACACTGGGAAGAAATTTCCAAGGTCTCTGGTCAAATCTAGAGACTGGTCTTCACATCAACGTCCTGGAGTTGAGGGCCATATACAACGCCCTACGCCAAGCGGAGGCATTGCTTCGGGACAAACCGGTTCTGATTCAGTCAGACAATGTCACAGCAGTAGCTCATGTAAACCGCCAAGGCGGCACAAGGAGCAGAGTGGCCATGGTAGAAGCGACCAGGATTCTTCGCTGGGCGGAAGGCCATGTAAGCGCCCTATCAGCAGTATTCATCCCGGGGGTGGACAACTGGGAAGCGGACTTCCTCAGCAGGCACGACCTGCATCCGGGAGAGTGGGGACTTCATCCAGAAGTCTTCGCACAGATCGTGGGTCGGTGGGGACTGCCTCAGATAGACATGATGGCGTCCCGTCTCAACAAAAAGCTAAAGCGGTATTGCACCAGGTCCAGGGACCCTCAGGCGGTAGCGGTAGACGCTCTAGTGACACCTTGGGTGTTCAGATCGGTCTATGTGTTCCCTCCTCTACCTCTCATACCCAAGGTATTGAGAGTAATAAGGCTAAGAGGAGTCAGAACGATCCTCATTGTTCCGGATTGGCCACGAAGGACTTGGTATCCGGATCTGCAAGAGTTGCTCACAGAAGATCTGTGGCCTCTTCCCCTAAGGCAGGATCTGCTGCAGCAGGGGCCCTGTCTGTTCCAAGACTTACCGCGGCTGCGTTTGATGGCATGGCGGTTGAACGCCGGATCCTAGCGGAAAAAGGTATTCCGGAGGAGGTCATTCCTACCCTGATCAAGGCTAGGAAGGACGTGACATCGAAACATTATCACCGTATATGGCGAAAATATGTGTCTTGGTGTGAGGCCAGAACTGCTCCTACGGAGGAGTTCCATTTGGGCCGTCTGCTTCACTTCCTGCAAACGGGAGTGAATTTGGGCCTAAAATTAGGTTCCATAAAGGTCCAAATTTCGGCCTTATCCATTTTCTTCCAAAAAGAATTGGCTTCTCTTCCTGAAGTACAGAAATTTGTGAAGGGGGTACTGCATATTCAGCCTCCCTTTGTACCTCCGGTGGCGCCTTGGGATCTTAACGTGGTATTAAGTTTCCTCAAGTCACCTTGGTTTGAACCACTCAAGACGGTGGAATTGAAATATCTCCCTTGGAAAGTGGTTATGTTATTGGCCTTGGCTTCTGCAAGGTGTGTTTCGGAATTGGCGGCTTTGTCATATAAAAGCCCCTACCTGGTTTTTCATGTGGATAGGGCAGAATTGAGGACTCGTCCTAAATTTCTGCCAAAGGTGGTCTCATCTTTTCATATGAACCAACCTATTGTCGTGCCTGTGGCTACGCGGGACTTGGGGGATTCCGAGTCCCTGGATGTGGTCAGGGCTTTGAAGATTTATGTGTCCAGAACAGCTAGGATCAGGAAGACTGATGCTCTGTTTGTTCTGTTTGCGGCCAACAAGGTTGGCGCTCCTGCTTCAAAGCAGACTATTGCTTGCTGGATCTGTAACACGATTCAGCAGGCGCATTCTACGGCAGGATTACCATTGCCTAAATCGGTTAAGGCCCATTCCACTAGGAAGGTGGGCTCTTCTTGGGCGGCTGCCCGAGGGGTCTCGGCATTACAGTTGTGCCGAGCAGCTACTTGTTTGGGGTCAAACCCCTTTGCAAAGTTCTATAAGTTTGATACCCTGGCTGAGGAGGACCTCCTGTTTGCTCAATCGGTGCTGCAAAGTCATCCGCACTCTGCCGCCCGTTTGGGAGCTTTGGTATAATCCCCATGGTCCTTACGGAGTTCCCAGCATCCACTAGGACGTTAGAGAAAATAAGATTTTACTTACCGGTAAATCTATTTCTCGTAGTCCGTAGTGGATGCTGGGCGCCCGTCCCAGGTGCGGACTTCTTCTGCAAGACTTGTATATAGTTATTGCTTACATGAGGGTTATGTTATAGTTTCATCGGTTTGAACCGAGTCTATGTTGTTGTTCATGCTGTTAACTGGATAGTTTATCACAGGTTATGCGGTGTGATTGGTGTGGCTGGTATGAATCTTGCCCTTAGGTTAACTAAAATCCTTTCCTCGTACTGTCCGTCTCCTCTGGGCACAGTTTCCCTAACTGAGGTCTGGAGGAGGGGCATAGAGGGAGGAGCCAGTGCACACCCAGAATCCTAAAGTCTTTCTTAAAGTGCCCTATCTCCTGCGGAGCCCGTCTATTCCCCATGGTCCTTACGGAGTCCCCAGCATCCTCTACGGACTACGAGAAATAGATTTAGCGGTAAGTAAAATCTTATTTTTTGCTATGGGACTGTGTTTATTGTAACATTTATATGGCCTAATTTGTACCATGGAGAGTATGAAGGCTAAGTACAAACAGTACAAATGTGCAGCAGCAGTTAGACATTTGCAGTCATTATCTGGCTTGCACTACATCATTTAATGCTAAATACAGATTAGTTGCCTCAAATTTGTAATTTTGTACTATGGACCTGATTCAGAGTTGTACACTATTGCGCAGCCACAAGGGATCGGTTGTGCAATACCAGACAGCTAGTATGCAAATGTAGCAGGAGGCGTCTGTTGTAAATAGACGCCTTCTGCCTGCATCCATGATCACTCTGCGTGACCATCTGTCATCTGAGTAACCTTCCATCTCAGATCCGCAGCCATATGCATGGCCTGATGCAGGTACTGACCTTGGCACTCCCACATAACGGACCCGGTCGCCATTCCTTCCCCTCCCCCAAATACCCTCAGCCTGTCAGTCAGGCTGGGGCTTAGGGGGCACTGCATGTGAGGATGCAGGAAGCGTTTCTACACATGCGCAGTGTCCCCACAATCAGACTTGTATGCTAACCATCAGGTTGGCGGACAAGTCTGAATTAGGCCCTATGCTAGTAACCGTTCCATTTTGTGCAGTATTTATTTGTGACCGCAATCCAGTGGCGGTCTTTTTTCATCGCTTGCAATTTGCAGAAAATGGTGGACTTCATATCTTGAGGATCAATGCTCCGATATGTGCAGCATTAATTCCACATGTAATAGACAGTGGGCCTAATTCAGTAAGGATTGTAGATGCTGCTTTTTAGCAGAAACTGCAATCCTTGGCTGGGGGCCGCCCATCATGCTACCCACTGCCCACCCACTGCGATCACAGTGCAATTTGAGTGTGATCGCAGAAATCAGTGAAGCATCCTGCCGGTGCAGCCTGGTGACGACACACAGCTGCCTCAAAAACGTCATTGACACATCCTAGTTTCCCTGAAGCTGCCCTGAAAACGCTTGGTCACCCCGCCGGGAACGCATCTGCCTGTCAAACAAGCAGAGGCGTTCGCAATTAATGTGGTCCGGCTGCATTAACTGCGGTCGCATGCGCAGGACCTACGTATGCATGCGGGGGTCCCGTTGCCTAAATTGCGATGCTCCCTGAATTAGGCCCAGTGTACATAATTCACCAAGCTTCCACAACAAAGCACAAAATCATCTTTGCTGATGTCATACTTCTATTCCTGCCTAAGTGTATTGGTTTGTGGAGATGCAACATTTTGTACCGGCCAGCAGGAGGGTTGAGATAAATTGATCTTTTGAGAGTGTGGATTAAGCAGAGAAGTGCACCTAGGTTAGCTGAGCAATGCAGATATTTGATTTTGGAGAGTGAGATTATTAAAATGAGATTAAGGGATAGAGAGTGTATTCTTAGCAAAGTTTCTTACTTTACAGAAGTGTCGCATAGCCATTTTCAATGAAAAAGTGTTCCTTTTTGCACCTGCTCTGCACTGGAAATCGTCTCTTGTCCTATATTTATGGGGCACATGGGGGGTAATTCCAAGTTGATCGCAGCAGGGAATTTTTTAGCAGTTGGGCAAAACCATGTGCACTGCAGGGGAGGCAGATTTAACATGTGCAGAGAGAGTTAGATTTGGGTGGGTTATTTTATTTCTGTGCAGGGTAAAAACTGGCTGCTTTATTTTTACACTGCAAATTAGATTGCAGATTGAACACACTACATCCAAATTTAACTCTCTGCACATGTTAAATCTGCCTCCCCTGCAGTGCACATGGTTTTGCCCAACTGCTAAAAAATTTCCTGCTGCGATCAACTTGGAATTACCCCCATGATGCAAAGCCAGTGCGATTTATGGTGCTCACCCAGGGAGTGTCTTAACTGAGGTTTAGGGAGTGATCCCTTATGACTATGGAAGTGATTCTACTTCAGTTTGCAATCTTGTGTTAAGGGGGTGTAAGCAAGTGTGACATAGCTAGGACTTAGGGGTCTATTTACTAATCCTTGGATGGAGAAGTACCAGGCGATCGGCTCCTAACTGCTATGTTATAGGCTATGTTTGAAAAATGACAGGTGGCGATTGGCTGGTACTTTATCTCCATTGACTTTATCTCCATTTGAGGCTTAGTAAATAGACCCCTTAGGGGGACATGTACTAAGCAGTGATAAAAGTGGAGAAGTAAGCCAGTGGAGAAGTTGCCCATGGTAACCAATCAGCATTGATGTAAAATGTAAAAATTTGCATACTATAAAAGTATACAGAGCAGCTGATTGGTTGCCATGGGCAACTTCTCCACTGGCTCACTTCTCCACTTTTATCACTGCTTAGTACATGTCCCTATTAGTTGGGTAACACTTACATTTTAAAGTATATTCTGTCCATTGTAGACAGTCATGATACAGTGTAATGAATAGGACTGGTTCTCGAACAGTGGGGAGGGCAGGTGTAGAAGTCTGGCTATAATATCGCTAATATTCTATGTTACTATCTGGCCTGTAGGTTCACTGGATGTCCTGATGACCTGACAGTAGTGTCATTGGGACAAATTAATAGCATATGAAGACATATATAGGCTTTTTCATTCCTGAGGAAGGGATGATTATAGGAGGCTCTAAAAATTGAAGACAACATGCAGTTGTGAGGGTGATAATTACATTGGTTAGGGGAAAACTTCTGAATTTCAATCAGTCAATGCAAGGACTTGCACAGACTGTAAAATGGTAAAGTGAAGATCAGGGCTGGAAAGACCTTTGATAAACATTAATGTATACGTGTCTATGAAGTGTAAAGGAACTGACCAAGACAGATGGGGCCCAACTCACATTACGATGCTTGGGAGATACCAAATTAAGAAAGATCAGGAGAGCAATTTATGAACATACGCAATTTTGCTCCAGCAAGTTATGTTTCTATTTGTCACATCGCAACAATAAGAAATGTTTTATCAGGGCAATTTAAATACTTTCTTGACTGGACACAGGATCTGATAAGCTCCAGAACATTTGCAGAGTAAGTATTTTAATGAAGTTAATTATATTTTGGTGTTGATTTGTCTTTCTCTGTCTGTCTTAGGAGAATGAATGGGGTTACAGATGAGAAGCCGCTGACTGTCCCAAGAGATATAGACCTGCATTTGGATGTACAACCAATTACTACTATTGATGCCCTTGGTAAATAGATTACCCAGATCTTCAAGATTGGGGAGAATCGCAAATATAGTGACTCAGGAATTTGCAGCCTGAAGTAAATGTATTCGATTTATAGTATTCTGGGATAAATTCTGTAAGGTATAGGGAAAGATATCTCTGATTTAGGTTGTCTACATCCTCATTGCATATTATTTATGTAAGTGACTGAGCAACCTTTCATCATAATACATTCATTGATTAAATCACAGTAACATAAGTTTGTGCAAGATGCAAGAGCCAACGTGAGTCGTGCCACTTTGGACTCGTCCCACTTTTTCAAACTGTAGGACTCTACACCCAAGACTATAGGCCATCTGCTTTGCTGAAGTAATCCGTATAGTCACAAACAATGCAATAGTAATATTCTACTTAAAAATAAATTATATATATATATATATATATATATATATATATATATATATATATATATATATTAGTGTGTTTGTGTATACTGTATATGTTTTTTGTTAGGGCTGATGCAAAGTATAACACACGCCTGTTTGCAGTGCATACCTTGCGGTTTTTCCCACTACGTATACTCTGAGACACTGCGCATACACGTACGGGCGATGAAGAGCAGTTTGCATTTCAGTTACATTTCCACTTAGGACTGTAGAAATGGGACTTGGTAGTGTCAGGGTGTTTGGTTTAGGTAGATGTTTGATTTGTAAAAGTTTATAAACCTAAATAATATAAAATCGAATAATCCCATACAGACTAAAATGACCCATACTTTGGAAAACTGATATTTGTGATATACATCATGTATACAACTTGGAGAATTTATTATGGCATATTTTATGCTTATAAAGCACCTTTTCATATGGCTGCATATCATTAGTATGTGTTGAGAGTCAGAATGCTTACAGTAGGTGGCAAAATAAAATAAAAAATATTTTTTTAACAAAAATCTGTTAATGGGTTTGTCACAGTTGTCCATTAGCTTGCTGTTGAGACACCCTGGTATGGCGCATAGGGAAAGGTGGAAGTACATGAATGCATATATGGGGTAGAGGGAATTGTCACAAATTACTGATCGGAAAGCAGTGACTGGTGAGTGCCCAGTGTAGACAAATTCTAGCAATTCCTTAATGGACTGTAAATAGCATAAGCTAAGTCATAGTAACAGGTTTGAGTTTCTTGTGTAGAATCTAGTTTACTGCTTTTTCTTTACATTTATAGCACTTTAGAATTCTATTGGGAGAAAAGTTCTGTGGGAAGAATATTATGTAGGCATATGGGGCCTAATTCAGACCTGATTGCTAGCAGACTATTTTTGCACTGCTGCGATCAGATAGTCACCGCCTACAGGGGGAGTGTATTTTAGCTGTGCAATTGCATGTGTAGCAGAGCTGTACAAACAGATCTTGTGCAGTTTCTGAGTAGCCCAGGACTTACTCAGCTGCTGCGAACACTTCAGCCTGTCCGGGACCAGAATTGACGTCAGGAACTCTCCCTGGAAACGCTTGGACACGCCTGCGTTTTTCCACACTCTCCCAGAAAACGGTCAGTTGCCACCCACAAATGCCTTCTTCCTGTCAATCTCCTTGCAATCGCCTGTGCGAATGGATCCTTCACACAAACCCATCGCTGAGCGGCGACCCGCTTGTACCCATGCAACGCGCCTGTGCTTTGCGGTGCATGTGCAGTTTAGACCTGATCACCGCTGTATGAAAACGCAGCCTAGCAATCAGGTCTGAATTACCCCCATAGTTGCTGAGGCCACATTTTAACATGGTGGACACTAGTATACTCTATGCTTAATCTGTAAATATTGAGTTAAGTTTACAATTATGACTTTCATATCTTTTTTTATTTGCAGTGCTTCGTTATTTCTTGGAGTACCAGTGGTTTATAGACTTTGCTCTGTACTCGACTATCATATACCTGTTCACTGAAGGATACTACTGTCTTGTGGATGTCCAGAGTGAAGTCAACATTGGGGTTCTGTGGTGTCTGATGACTGTCCTTTTTTCCATGTATCCTTGCAGCATGAATATGGGGGTTGGGGAGTGGAGTAACTAATATAATATAAAGAGGTAAACATGCACTACATGGGAGGGAGAGGTATTGTGACCGCCGGTCACATAACTACATCCCCACTACATGCAGGTGTTAAAGTGGGGTAGTGGAATCTCTCCAATTAGAATTTCCTTACCCAGAAACCTACAGTAAAGTCCTTTTCACAATGATGCAGCATTACTTCCGATCAGAAGAAGGGGGAGAGCGTTCTGTCTGCCTGACCTTTGCCTTCTTTTTCCTGCTCATCGCCATGATAGTGATGGTTGTGAGGGAAGAGTATCTGGAGTTTGGGCTGGAACCAGGTAATCCTGAGAACCCATTATTTCCTATGGTCTTCTAGCATGATGTCTAGTTTTCTGACCTAGCCATAGTTGTGCACAAGTAGTAAAAAGAAAGATGTGTAAATGTTGTATGTCTCCAACTATGGGTGTAATTCAGACCTGATCGTAGCAGCAAATTTGTTAGCAGTGGGGCAAAACCATGTGCACTGCAGGGGGTGGGGCAGATATAACATGTGCAGAGAGAGAGTTAGATTTGGGTGGGGTGTGTTCAAACTGAAATCTAAATTGCAGTGTAAAAATAAAGGAGCTAGTATTTACCCTGCACAGAAACAATATAACCCACCCAAATCTAACTCTGTCTGCACATGTTATATCTGCCCCACCTGCAGTGCACATGGTTTTGCCCATCTGCTAACAAATTTCCTGCTACGATCAACTCTGAATTTACCCCCAATGTTGTTGTAATGCTTACTGAAGAATACTCGCAAGCCTCTTTTTAAAGTCTGCTTCTCATATTCATATTAGTTGTATGTCATTGATAATTTCCTAGTTTGTCTTTCAAAAAATTGTTGACCTCTGTTACCACCAATAGCTGAACACAAAAGTAATGGTGGTACAGTTAAAAAAAAAAAAAAAAAAAAACAACACTTTTTTTTCTGGCAATCTATGTGTTCAGGAATTGTCTCCATAGTTGTTTATATTGGTCATCTACCTTTATTGCAGGTCTGAACAGCATCTGCAACAATTTGGAAATATTAATGAAGCAGCGAGGCTGGCAGATGTCGTAAGTCTATCAGATATAGTTGTGGTTATGGTCAGACCAGAATTGATATATTTAAGCATCTAAATAAGGCTACATTCAGAGCCTAGCATGACTATTTTCTGTCAAATTCTGTACCTGCTATCAACAATCGCAACTAGTAACATAGTATTTGAGGTTGAATAGAGGCAAATTGCCCATCGTGTTCAACCTACAAATTACAATGATGAAAAATGGGAGTCAACGACTGTTATAGTAAACAAGTACACATGGAAAGCATGGCTTCAACTTCCATGTTCTTCCTTGTATAAAAAGGAACTGATCTCCACTAAATGCATCTTCATGCTCCTAGCACAAGTATACATAGGTATTCATAAAGTGGCTCACAAATATAAGTGTGTAGGAGAGTTCACTTTACAGTTACAGTACAATATAATTTTCCTTCACACACTTGGACAGTGGCACATAAATAACATTTGGCTGACACTTTCAGGTATGATAAGCTTGCTGTAGGGATTAATGTCAGTGTGTCCTGAGTTATTTAGCTTTGCATGACTTTCAGTGTGTAGAAATCTAACCTCACACTAGCAGATTACCAGACATTACATTAAGGGGGCAATTCAATTCTATATGATGTTACATCACACAACACCATGTGAAATATATATATATATATATATATATATGACTAGCTGAAGTACCCGTTGTTGCTGGGTTTAAATCTGCCAGTTATTTTACCTTGCACAAGACGCCAAAACTGTAATCCATGCTCTCATTATCTCCTGCATTGATTGATTATTGCAATAGTCTTCCTACTGGTCTTACCAAAAAGACTCTCACTACTACAATCCCTTCTAAATGCAGCTGCGAGGCTAATCTACCTCGCAAGACGTTCATCGGCTGCAGATCCACTCTGTCAGTCCCTCCATTGGTTACCTGTATTCTGATATTTTCAATATAAAATACTTTTACTCACACAGGGCGGTGCAAGGTTTCTAGGCACCCTAGGCAAAGCTACACAAAACCACCCCTGTCCCCTCCCCCCTTTCGGAAACCCAGCATGCGGGTCTTAGTACATACGGGAAATGTGGATAAAAACAACAAAACTAGGTTTTTACCACATTTTCCCGTTAGTACATCCCGCAGGTTGGGTATGGTATACTGGCAGTAAGGATGCCGGTGGTCAGAATACCAATCCCAGCATTCCGACTGGCTAAAGCCTGATAGGGGAGTTCACATAAGAGAACCCTAGTCCTCCCCATAACCTTCTCTCCTCCAGCAGCCTAACCCTATCCCTCCATTCCCACAGCCTAACCCTCACCTACCCCTCCCGCAGCCTAACCTTAAAGCCCCACCCTCTGTGGCCTATTCCTAACCTTCCACACCCCCTACAGCCTAACCCTCACCTCCCCCTCCTGCAGTTTAACCCTAACCCCCCCTGCAGCCTAACCCTAACCTTCCCCACCCCGTAGCCTAACCCTCACCTCCCCCTCCTGCAGCCTATCCCTAATCCCCCCACCCCCTGCAGCCTAACCCTCACCTCCCCCTCCCGCAGCCTATCCCTAATCCCCCCACCCCCTGCAGCCTAACCCTAACCTTCCCCATCAGCCTAAACCTAATCCCTCCACCCCCTGCAGCTTATCCCTAACCAAACTTTCGTTCGGGATCCCAGATGTTGGGATACTGCCATCGGCATTCTGACCGCTGTCAGGATTCCGGAGATGGCATTCTGTCCGCCAGGATGCTGACTGCTGGGATCCCAGCTACATCCCCATCCTGCCCAGTGTGCTTACTCTTAGTGGGAACTTCAAGAGAGGTTGCTGCTGTAATGCTGCAGGTGTACCCAGGGTGTGCAAGAACTGCTGGCCCAGGGCTGGATTAAGACTTAGGGAGGCCATAGGACACTTAAGACAGGAGGGCCCTCTCTGACTTGTCAGCATCACATCCTTGGCTGTGCCTATCGGGCACCTTTCCAGAGCTTTGAGCATTTGGAATATGCAGTCAAACCTTCAAAAACTGCAGTTTGCAAAGTTTTGATTACATTTTAGTGTTAGCGCCCCCCCCCCCCCATGTACAGACACATGCAGAAGTTCCCCATGCACAATGGGGGTCATTCCGACCCGATCGCTCGCTGCAGTTTGTTGCAGTGCAGCGATCGGGTCGGAACTGCGCATGCGCCGGCGCTGCAGTGCAGCCGTCGTTGCCTGGCGATCGCCTCTGAGGCGTTCATTTTAGGGGGCGCGGTCCAGCCAACACAGGCGTGGCCGGACCATTGGGGGGGTGGGCCGCGGCAGCTGCGTGACGTCTCACGCAGCCGCTGTGGCCAGTGGCAGCGACAATCAACTCCCGGCCAGCTGCAGGAGCTGCGCTGGCCGGGGGTTACTCCACAAATACAAAAGCATCGCCGCTGTGCGTTGCTTTTGTACTTGTGCAGGGGGGAGGCGGCCTGACATGCGGGGCGGGCTAGCCCTGTGCTGGGCATCCCCCCGCATGTCAGGGAAGATGATCATAGCTGTGCTAAATTTAGCACAGCTACGATCAACTCGGAATGACCCCCAATGTCCAGGATCAAGAGCACCTTCTCTGCTCAAAGTAGTCACAGGAAGGTGCCACTAGCCACGTACCTGCCCTGGCTAGGTGTCCATATTTGCAGCCACTTACCTACGTGAAGCAGGGCAGGGAGTACATACTGCTGGATGCGCAGACTACAGTGGGTGTAATGCTAGCCATTACTACATGTCCCTCTGTAAACTGCAGCTCATCCTATTCAGCTCCAATGTTCAGCACCCCTCACCCCTGGCTTGGTCTGGCTTGTGCCTCCTTATGCTTAGCCCAGTCCCATGCTGGGAGCTGGCTGCACACAGTAATAACTTTGTAGACACTGGGGGTCATTCCGAGTTGATCGCTAGCTGTTTTCGGTCGCTGTGCAGCGATGATGCAAAAAAACGGCACTTCTGTGCATGCGTATGTAGCGCAATGCGCACGCGCGACGTACTATTACAACGAACAATGTAGTTTCACACAGGGTCTAGCGATGCTTTTCAGTCGCACTGCTGGCCGCAGAGTGATTGACATGAAGCGGGCGTTTCTGGGTGGCAAATGACCGTTTTCAGGGAGTGTTCGGGAAAAACGCAGGCGTGCCAGGAAAACACAGGCGTGGCTGGGCGAACGCAGGGCGTGTTTGTGACGTCAGGACAGGAACTGAACAGTCTGAAGTGATCGCAAGCGCTGAGTAGGTCTGAAGCTACTCTGAAACTGCACAAAAATATTTTGTAGTCGCTCTGCGATCCTTTCGTTCGCCCTTCTGCTAAGCTAAAACACACTCCCAGTGGGAGGCGGCATAGCGTTTGCACGGCTGCTAAAAATGACTAGCGAGCGAACAACTCTGAATGACCACCATAGTCTGCACTGCATTCTTCCCCCACCACCTACGACCCCCGTTCACACAGCACAGCCTAATAAATCATGCAGAGAGAGGCTGCCACTGATCTCCTTAGATCACAGAGGAGGAGGTGTGTACAGCGGCATCTTCTCATGCTGCTTAGTGCTGGACCGCAATCACTGAATAGAAAGAGGATCAAGGACGGACCTAGCTAGGCAGGAGGTGGAGGGGGCGAACGCTCCAATCGACCCGGCCTGCACCCCCCCCCCCCCCATCAGTTACTGCTTTATTTACCATTCATTTTCGGGAGGGGTGCGAGGACTGCAGAGAGGAGCTGACAGTGTACTTAAGAAGAGGCGGCTGCTGGGTAATGTACACTTACACTGTCAGTGCTGCTGTGTGTGACGGCTGATAACAGAGGGGCGGCTATGGCATCCTTGCTCCGCTCCTCATCTCTTAAGGAAGAGGAGGAGCTAAGCTAAGACGGTAATATAGGAGCACTCATCGACATCGTGTGGTACTGCCCTCCAGTGGCTGGCGCTCATAGGCAGCTGCCTAGTGGTAGCACCGGGCCTGCACAAACACAAGGCTATTAACCAAACTACACCAACATACATATCTTCACTTATCTCAAAATATCTCCCGACCCGACCTCTTCAATTTGCACAAGATCTGTGTCTTTTATCGACACTCATTACTCACTCCCATTCACGATTGCAGAACTTTCTTTGGGCTGCACCCGCTCTGTCGAATGCCCTCCCATGCACAATAAGACTTTCCTCTAGTCTCCAAACTTTCAAGGGTTCCCTGAGAACTCACCTCTTCAGGCATTCTTATCAAATTCTGGAACCACCCACATAACCTTCATAAACTTACCTATCCACTTGCATCCTTACATGTATCCTTTCTTCACTTTCCCATCCTCCTGACCCTTGGCCAACCCTTGCCCACTAAGAACGTTTGCAGTCTGGTGGACTTATGCAATGAATAACACCTACCCTTGTGTATCAATGCCTATTTGCCTATAGCTTGTATACTTAAGAACAGGGCCCTCCTACCTCTATGTTATAACCCAGTTTTGTTTTATTGTTGTTTCCAATTGTAAAGTGCAACAGAATTTGCTGCGCTGTATAAGAAACTGTTAATAATAATATTGTTGTGTTCCCATTACTCTTAGATTTTTATTACTTTTTTTATGTCATTAAGCAACATTCTTTCATCTCAAACAACATTTGGCTTTAGTTGTTGAATGAGAATATTTTCTTTGTGCAATTTGCATACTGCTGCTTAAATGTCATGTTTGTTTTTTCCTTTCCAGTATCCCCTTTATTAAACTTGCATTCAAAATTGCGCTGGTTGCCTTCAGCTCTTTCCTTGGTGCCTGTCTGACATTTCCTGGCTTGCGACTGGCTCAGACTCACTTGGATGCCCTTAAGATGGCTGCAGACAGACCGATACTCCAGTAAGTATATTCACAAACTATGAGCAAAACATAAAACACAATAATAGAAATAAAAGGATCACTGAACAAGGATATATGCAATGAATTCATGTAATCCGAATATGAAATAGGCACCTACGAATGTAGTGGGAGAGTATTATTTCTTTTTTTCTTTTTTTTTATTATTATATAAATAGTTTATTATAAGACTGCATAAACATAATCAATAAGCAACATCACATTAACAGTAAATAGGAGATACTGTAATCTCAACATTGCAAAATCCAAGGAAAATATGTAGTGTCCACAACAACACAAATCTGATATGTGGGTGAGCAGCAGTATCAAATATATCTATCCTATTCGTGTCAAGCAGAATATCTCAGGAAATAATTATCTGAAAGAGGGAGTACCCGACTGAGAGAGTATTCTTAATATTAAGGAGAGCTTAGTTTTACTTCTTCTTTAAAAATTATTATTCTTTTTTTTATAATGTCATATTGTGACCTCATTGTAATTCATCATATATTTTGTGCAGGCTTCTACTCCATGCCAGCTTTCTGCCTCCTGTCATTGTGGTGATATTGTGGATCCGGCCAATTACCAGAGACTTCCTCTTGAAAGCACCAATGGGTAAACAGTCTGTACAGCTGTGAGTAGTAAGAATGAACCAGACCTTCTTGGTACATCTGTTTGTGCTGTGGCAGAGTGACAAACTGCACCATGTGTGGAAGGGGTTAACCTATTGGGATTCAGGTGGTGACTCCCCCTCTCACATCTGGTTAATTCAAAGCCTGGTAATGAAATGGTGCTTGTTCTGTGATAGAGGAAGTACCGATATTTATAAGCCATTATGTGGTATGCTGTAATCTTGCTATGCTAAGAGTGCTCCAGTATGCTATGATACCGCTATTTAATGCTTCTGTGCTATGATACTACTATACTGCAATACTGCAAAGCTGTTGCTGTAACACTGCCTTGTTCCTGCTGAAACACTACTGTGCTGTGTCAAGCCTCTACTTCAAACTACCATGCTACGGTGCTTAACATGGTTTAAGGTCAAATAAATGTAGAGAGTTGCGTACAAGTTTTAGGTGTCCATGGGGCTCATTTATTAAAGAGTGATAAAACTCATTGTGAACACTAAAACTTTGTGTTTATGATATATGGTGGGCCAGCCAATCCGCTCACGTTACGTGTTCAGTTCCTAACTGTCATGACAGGAGCTGATTGGCTGGAGCACCATTTGTCATTCGCAACTAGTTTTATCACTTGTTGATAAATGTGCCCCTAACTCTGTTAACCAACCTTCCATGAAAGCCCAGTCAGTCATTCTCTACCATTGCATTCCTATTTGCACAATCTTTCTCCACCAATCAGAATATCCCTTATCTTAAAAAACATCTATAATTTTGTCCCATCAACTTGGAGCACTTCGTTGAAGACCTGATACCGTTTCTAGCAAATATATGCACCATTTATTTGGAAGTTTCTATTTCACTAAATGAGACTATTTACCAGTTTCTTAACCTTTGGGACAGGCTTCTCTCGGCATCCTGTATTCACCAGAGACTTTTCCAGCCAACACACTTTTTAACAATTTGCCCTTTCACAGCTTACACGTTTGTTTGTTTGTTTGTTTGTTTGTTTATTACCAGTTATTTATATAGCGCACACATATTCCGCAGCGCTTTACATAGAATATTTGGCCATTCACATCAGTCCCTGCCCCAGTGGAGCTTACAATCTATATTCCCTATCACATGTACACACAGACACATTCACGCTAGTGTTATTTATTTTTTATTTTTGGTGGGAGCCAATTAACCTACCAGTATATATTTTTGGATTGTGGGAGGAAACTGGAGTACCCGGAGGAAACTCACGCAAGTACGGGGATAATATACAAACTCCGCACAGTTAGGGCCATGGAGGGAATTGAACCCATGACCTCAATGCTGTGAGGCAGTAATACTAATCATTACACCATCCGTACTGTACGTTCTCTCTTTCCCACGCAGGTCCCTATGTATGCTTATACAGGCTGTATACTGGATAGCAGTTATATAAATCATAATAATAGCTGTATATTTTTCCATATCAATCACTCCAGCATGTCTGACTCTACTTACAACACCTTTCGCTTGTGGATCATCGTGATTCTGTGCCTCCTCCGTCTCTCTTTGACCCGCTTCCATTTGCAAGCATATCTTGGACTTGCTGATCGTTGGGTGGAAAAGATGAAAAGGGAGGCGGGTCGCATATCTATGTTGGAAATTCAGCGTAAAGTAAGTGGCCAGATGTAAATCTATTCATAATATGTAGTTGTTGAGCTGCAGGAGAACCTACGTTTTTACTACATAACAAGACCATTTCTCTTACGTCCTAGAGGATGCTGGGGACTCCAAAAGGACCATGGGGTATAGACTGATCCACAGGAGCTTGGGCACACTATAAAGACTTAAACTGGGTGTGAACTGGCTGCTCCCTCTATGCCCCTCCCCCAGACCTCAGTTAGACTTTGTGCCCAGGAGTGAATGGACACACACTAGGGGAGCTCTACTGAGTTTCTCTAGAAAGACTTTATATTAGTTTGTTATTATCAGGGAGACCTGCTGGCTACAGGCTCCCTGCATCGTGGGAGTGAGGGGAGAGAAGTCAGACCTACTTCTTAGTTTAAGGGCTCTGCTTCTCGGCTACTGGACACCATTAGCTCCAGAGGGTTCGATCACGTGGTTCGCCTAGCTGCTTGTTCCCGGAGCCGCGCCGTCACTTCCCTCACAGAAGCCAGAAGAAAGAAGCCGGGTGAGTATTAGAAGAGAAGAAGACTTCAGTGACGGCAGAAGACTTCAGTAACGGAGGTAACAGGCAGCGGTCGCGCTCCGTGCTCCCACACACCAACGCACTCGCAGGGCGCTGGGGGGGGGGAGCGCCCTGGTCAGCAAGTTACTGAGGCTCTTTTTTAGGCTGGCTTAAGTTGTTCTTCGGTGCACCGTGTCCGCTACCCTCGCCAGCATATCGCAGCGGTCCTGCTGCGCGCCATTGCTCCCACACACCAGCGGCTGGTATCGGGTGCAGGGCGCAGGGGGGTTATATATTATAATATAACGGCCTACCGTGCGCCGATACGGGGCGGGGCTTAGCCCTCACAGCTAGATACAGCGCCATTTTTCCTCAGTGTCCACGCCAAAACAGTGTACAGCACAAACAAGGGGGGGCACATATTGTTAGTGTTATGTTGGAATGTATAATACTATTTGATTTGGAAATGGGCATGTACTCATGGTTGTGTATAATCGCTGTGTGCTCCCTGTCAGATATACACTTATGTCGACATGTGTGAATGTTCTGTCACTAACGCCTCTGGGGTTCATTGTCGGCATCGCCGACGCCTGTTTGGTGCTTGTTATTGTAGATACTGAGTCAACAGATCGGTTGTGTTATACTTGTTCATAGTAAACACGGTATGGGAGACACAGTAATCTGTGGGTGACCCTGTCGGCACCAACTGTTATTACCGGGTCTAAATTGACATGCTGTAGCTAACTTATACCTGTGTATATATATATTTATGGGTATTTATATGATTCGCTTCCATGAGCCTGTAGCTCAAGCACTGACATGGTTATATCTGTGGGGGAATGTTGTTTAAAATTATATATGTATAATTCCCTCGGACCCCTTGGGGTCGCAAGAATGTTATTTTGCCTGGTAACTGCTCCCTGCTGTCGACGACTACTAGGTTTTCTGTCGACTTTAATGCTTCCTGGTAGAACCACAACTGCGGTATTCAGTACATGGTCATACACATTCAGAACACATTAATGTCATTTGGGTCCCGAAGGTTCCGGACAATCCGCTTATATGTATGTTATATGTGTATATATAGGTAGGATATGTGTGTATATGTGTATTACATCATGTGTATTCATCTTATGATTTATAATGAATGCTGCAGTAATTGTATTCTTTCTTATGTGCTGGTCGCTCTGTTGATAAAGTTCTAGGTCGACCGTGACGAGTGGGTCTCCCGTCCTGTCAAGGAGTCCGAATGTTTATTCTTTTCCCGCGGCGGATAGAATACTGTGAAAGTCGACACAGGGTCCTGTCACAAGGGATCGGCTACAGGAAGCTAAGTGATATTTAATTTCTATTCTTTGGTCTTATTGGCATTACATGCACATGAGGGAGTGTTTATATTCGGAAGGACATCTGATAAAATTATCCTGCAGAGATAGGGGATTTTCCTTATGTTGGGTCTTCTCTATACATCGCGGCAGGCTGCAGGAGGTGACCGAGGAAATGCTGATGCTGACTCAGAGAGATACTGGAGTGTTTCCCTGGGGTGGTGTGCCGCTTTTTGGGGATGCCCTAGTTCAGTCAATCTCGGCGGATACTGCTGGTAAATCTAACTTAGTGAGTTAGATTCCCTCACAACGGTTGGTGACGCATTCCTTTGTGGGATGCAGTCCCTTTAACTAGTCGATACCGTTCTTTTTTCCTTTTCTGTGCTGATGGAAGGTGAGAAGGTAAGTGTTCTGCAGCCTTGTTAGGTTCGTAGAAGCGGATGTCGTTTTGTTTCTCACACATCCACCACATGGTGCTGAGTATATCTGGATGGAGCCCACTCCGGTGGGGACTCGTCTGCTACCTTTCAGTTAGTCCGGGAATAGACCAGGACACGTGAGTTAGTTATAGAATCCAGAGGCGGACTGTCTTGAATTACAGATGTTTCCCCTCACTGATTTTCTGATCGATCTTACCGTTTCCCCTCTGGAAGCAGAGGTAATACGCGACGCCACTCCAGAGGTGCATCAGGTTCAGGGCCTTGTCCTCCTGTTCCGGTTATAAAAAAAAAAAAATGTTTACATGCGTTGTTCTACGCATTCAGATTACCTGGAGGGATAGCCAGGATGGTCTTTGCCATTTCACTGGGGTGATGGTAGTATGATGGTTTTCTTTCAGTAGTAAGAGCCATTGTTATTCTGTACTGAGATGTTCGCCTGATTGAGTCGAGGTCAAGAAACAAGTGGTGCAAATCGTTGTTTTTTCCTCTGACTGTTCTTCAACACAGGGAAGGGCTGTTGTTCCCAACGACGCAGATGTCGGAGGTGGTATCAGGATAGATACTGAACGGTTGAGGTTCTGTGTTTTCCTGTGGAAAGAGGTCTGAGGATCCTGAGTCGGATCAGATTTGCAGTGCCAATCCATCTATATGTTCCGTTGATGAAGAAGTTGGGTGCGGCCTAAGAGGCCTTTTCGGTGAGCATGTCGATTGCCAGAGTGGTTTTCACGGGACCTGTTGGGAATGGGGTCCGGGTTTCACCGGCACATGCACCGGAATATAATTCTAATGGTCAGGATATCGCTCCTGTGGTGTCTGCTCAGTTCTCACCTCCTAGTGGGACGAAGGTTCGGGATCCAGGATTAGTTCCTGGTGTCCATGTATGCAGATCTCCAAGGATGGGGAGCAGTCCTTGCATGGGAAGTATTTCCAGAGGAAAAGGTCAAGCTACGAAGCTTGTCTACACTGAGCTTCTTGAAGTAAGAGCTATTTTCAACGAACATATTCTTCGTGATCTGCCCGTATTAATTCTGTTGGAGGACTTGACAGCAGTGGCGTAAGTAAGCCGCTAGGGCGAAACAAGGAGCAAAGCGACAATAGCAGAAGCTGAAATAGTTTTCCGCTGGGTGGAAAGACTGGTAAACGTTATATTAGCAGTCTTAGTTCCGGACGTAAACGACAGAGAAATAGATTGCCTCTGCAGACGCGCTCTCCATCCGGGAGAAATACTGTCTTCATCAAGAAGTTTTACAGAAGTGACAAGTCTTTGAGGAGTGCCTCAATTGGGCATGTTGGCGTCTCGCCTCAACGAGAGACCTCAGGAATATGGTTCCCAGGTCAAGGGACTCTCAAGCTATAGCAGTGGACGCCCTCGTGACACCTTGGGTGTTTTCAGTCGGTCTATGTGTCCCCTTCGTTTTAACTCTGCTGAAGGTGATAAACGTAAGAAGAACAGAGGTTCTGGCGATCCTCATTGTTCCGGTAGAGCCAAGGAGGGCTTGGTATCCAGTTCATCAAGATTTATTCATAGAAGATCCCTGGCCTCTTCCTCTACGGGAGGAACTGTTACAGAAAGATTCAGGCGTGTTTCAGTACTTACCGCTGCTGCGTTTGATGGCGTGGCGGTTGAACGCCATATCCTAGTCCGATCGGGTATTCCAAGTGAGGTAATTTCCACACTTCTTCAGGCTAAAAATGAAGTAACGGCGAAGCCTTAACATCGTATTTGGCGTGAATATGTGTCTTGGTGTAAATCTAAGAAGCTTCCTACGGCGGAGTTTCAGCTGAGTCGTTCTTCTACATTCTGTGGAAGCAAGTGTGGATGCGGGCCTACAGTTAGGCTCCGTTTCAGGGCAGTTTTGGCCTTCTAAATTTTCTTTAGAAAAAAAAAAAAAAAGAGTTGGCCACCTTTCCGGAAGTTCAGACTTTCGTGAAAGGAGTACTGCACATCCAACCTCCATTTGTGCTCCATTGGCACAGTGGGATCTTGACGTGGTGTTGCGTTTCTTGTGTCTCACTGATTGGGACCTTTATTACAGGTTGTGTTAAAATTTCTCTCTTGGAGAGTGGTCATGCTTTTGCTTTTTGGGCGACCGCAAGGCGGTTGTCGGAAGTAGCGGCTTTGTCTCACAAGAGCCCCTGTTTGATCTTCCAAGTGGATAGAATTGAGAACTCGGATAGTAGTTCTGCCGAAAAAGGTTTGCAGGGTTTATCAAAACCCTGCCTAGTTTGATGCCTGTGGAAATTTCAGCCTTGGCTGATTCAATGTCTCTCGATGTAGTCAGGGCTTTGAAGATTTATGTCGCCAAATGGGCTCAGTTTGGGGTAACAGAGGCTCTGTTTGCTGTTTGTCCGGTATGCTCTCAGCGTGCTTGGGGCGCCTGCGTCTCTGCAGTCCGTTACACGCTGGATCTGTGATACGATTCGGTGTGCTGGTTCTACTGCTGGATTGCCGTTACCGGAGTTGGGGGAGACCCATTCTACTAGGAAGATGGACTCTTCTTGGGCGGATGCACGAGGTGTCTCGGCGGGTTAACTTTGCCGAGCTGCTAATTGGTCGGGTTTCAAACACCTGTGCTAAGCTCTACAAGTTTGATACCCTGGATGATGGGGACCTCCAGGTTTGTTCAATCGGTGCTGCAGAGTCGTCCGCACTCCCCCGCCCGTTCTGGAGCATTGGTATAGACCCCATGGTCCTTTTGGAGTCTCCAGCATCCTCTAGGACGTAAGAGAAAATAGGATTTTAGTACCTACCGGTAAATCCTTTTCTCCTAGTCCGTAGAGGATGCTGGGCGCCCGTCCCAGTGCGTACTGTGTCTGCAGTTATTGATTTTGGTTGCACTTTGTGGTGTTTCTTCTCGTTCAGGCTTTAGCTGACGTTGTTCATGCTATGGCATGTGGTTTATTATTATTGGTTGGGTTGACACACAGGTTGTGTTTACATATTTTCTGAGCGTATGGCTGTATGGTTTTCATACCGTGGGCTGGTATTCTGTTGAAGGCCATGTCTTGCGGTATGTTCGTGGTGTGAGCTGGTATGACACTCACAGTGTTTAAATTATAAATTCTTTCCTCGAAATGTCCGTCTCTCCTGGGCACAGTTTTCTAACTGAGGTCTGGGGGAGGGGCATAGAGGAAGGAGCCAGTTCACACCCAGTTTAAGTCTTTATAGTGTGCCCAAGCTCCTGCGGATCTGTCTATACCACATGGTCCTTTTGGAGTCCCCAGCATCCTCTACGGACTAGGAGAAAAGGATTTACCGGTAGGTACTAAAATCCTATTTCTCTGACGTCCTAGTGGATGCTGGGAACTCCGTAAGGACCATGGGGAATAGCGGCTCCGCAGGAGACTGGGCACAACTAAAGAAAGCTTTAGGACTACCTGGTGTGCACTGGCTCCTCCCTCTATGACCCTCCTCCAGACCTCAGTTAGAATCTTGTGCCCGGCTGAGCTGGATGCACACTAGGGGCTCTCCTGAGCTCCTAGAAAAGAAAGTATATTTTAGGTTTTTTATTTTCAGTGAGATCTGCTGGCAACAGACTCACTGCTACGAGGGACTAAGGGGAGAAGAAGCGAACCTACCTGACTGGAGATAGTTTGGGCTTCTTAGGCTACTGGACACCATTAGCTCCAGAGGGATCGAACACAGGACCCGACCTCGATCGTTCGGTGACGGAGCCGCGCCGCCGTCCCCCTTACAGAGCCAGAAGCATGAAGATGGTCCTGGAAATCGGCGGCAGAAGACTTCGGTCTTCAACAAGGTAGCGCACAGCACTGCAGCTGTGCGCCATTGCTCCTCATGCACACCTCACACTCCGGTCACTGATGGGTGCAGGGCGCTGGGGGGGGGGGGGGGGGCGCCCTGAGCAGCAATATGAATACCTTGGCTGGCAAAAAATCACAATATATAGTCCCAGAGGCTATATATGTGATAAATACCCCTGCCAGAATCCATAAAAAAAGCGGGAGAAAAGTCAGCCGAAAAAGGGGCGGGGCTATCTCCCTCAGCACACTGGCGCCATTTTTTCTTCACAGTGCAGCTGGAAGACAGCTCCCCAGGCTCTCCCCTGTAGTTTTCAGGCTCAAAGGGTTAAAAAGAGAGGGGGGGGCACTAAATTTAGGCGCAATATTGTGTATACAAGCAGCTATTGGGGGAAAAATCACTCAGTTATAGTGTTAATCCCTGCATTATATAGCGCTCTGGTGTGTGCTGGCATACTCTCTCTCTGTCTCCCCAAAGAACTTTGTGGGGTCCTGTCCTCAGTCAGAGCATTCCCTGAGTGTGTGCGGTGTGTCGGTACGGCTGTGTCGACGTGGTTGATGAGGAGGCTTATGTGGAGGCGGAGCAGATGCCGATAAATGTGATGTCGCCGCCTGTGGGGCCGACACCAGAGTGGATGGATAGGTGGAAGGTATTAACCGACAGTGTCAACTCCTTACATAAAAGGCTGAATGACGTAACAGCTGTGGGACAGCTGGCTTCTCAGCCCGCGCCTGCCCAGGCGTCTCAAAGGCCATCAGGGGCTCAAAAACGCCCGCTACCTCAGATGGCAGACACAGATGTCGACACGGAGTCTGACTCCAGTGTCGACGAGGTTGAGACATATACACAATCCACTAGGAACATCCGTTGCATGATCTCGGCAATTAAAAATGTGTTATACATTTCTGACAACCCAGGTACCACAAAAAAGGGGTTTTATGTTTTGGGGAGAAAAAGCAGACAGTGTTTTGTTCCGCCATCAGATGAGTGAATGAAGTGTGTGAAGAAGCGTGGGTTCCCCCGATAAGAAACTGGTAATTTCTAAAAAGTTTCTGATGGCGTACCCTTTCCCGCCAGAGGATAGGTCACGTTGGGAGATATCCCCTAGGGTGGATAAGGCGCTCACACGTTTGTCAAAAAGGTGGCACTGCCGTCTTAGGATACGGCCACTTTAAAGGAGCCTGCTGATAAAAAGCAGGAGGCTATCCTGAAGTCTGTATATACACACTCAGGTACTATACTGAGACCTGCAATTGCCTTCAGCATGGATAGTGCTGCTACAGCGTGGTCTATTACCCTGTCAGGACAGGGACACTATATTGCTAACCAAAGAGCATATTAAAGACGTCGTCTTATATATGAGGGATGCACAGAGGGATATTTGCCGGCTGGCATCCAGAATTAATGTAATGTCCATTCTGCCAGGAGGGTATTAGGGACCCGGCAGTGGACAGGCGATGCTGACTTTAGAAGGCACATGAAGATTCTGCCTTTATAAGGGTGAGGAATTGTTTGGGAATGGTCTCTGGGACCTCGTATCCACAGCAACAGCTGGGAAGGAAAATATTTACCCCAAGTTTCCTCACAGCCTAAGAAAGCACCGTATTATAAGGTACAGTCCTTTCGGCTTCAGAAAAGCAAGCGGGTCAAAGGCGCTTCCTTTCTGCACAGAGACAAGGGAAGAGGGAAAAAGCTGCACCAGACAGCCAGTTCCCAGGATCAAAAATCTTCCCCCGCTTCCTCTGAGTCCGCTGCATGACGCTGGGGCTCCACAGGTGGAGCCAGGTGCGGTGGGGGGCGCGTCTCGGGAACTTCAGCGACCAGTGGGCTCGCTCACATGTGGATCCCTGGGTTCTGCAAATAGTATCACAGGGATACAAGCTGGAGTTCGAGGCGACTCCCCTTCGCCGTTACCTCAAATCAGCCTTGCCTGCTGCCCTTGAGGAGAGGTAGTACTGGCGGCAATTCACAAGCTGTACTTCCAGCAGGTGATAATCAAGGTACCCCTCCTTCAACAAGGACGGGGTTACTATTCCACAATGTTTGTGGTACCGAAACCAGACGGTTCGGTGAGACCCATTCTAAAACTGAAATCCTTGAACACTTATAGACGAAGGTTCAAGTTCAAAATGGAATCGCTCAGGGCGGTTATTGCAAGCCTGGACGAAGGGGATTAGATGGTATCACTGGACATCAAGGATGCTTACCTGCATGTCCCCATTTACCCTCCTCACCAGGAGTACCTAAAAATTGTGGTACAGGACTGTCATTACCAATTCCAGACGTTGCCGTTGGTCTGTCCCGGCACCGAGGGTATTTACCAAGGTAATGGCCGAAATGATGATACTCCTTCGAAAAAAGGGAGTTATAATTATCCCGTACTTGGACGATCTCCTTATAGAGGCGAGGTCCAGGGAACAGTTGTTCGTCGGAGTAGCCCTATCTCGGGAAGTGCTACAAACAGCAGGGCTGGATTCTGAATAGTCCAAAGTCGCAGCTGGTTCCTACGACGCGTCTACTGTTCCTGAGTATGGTTCTGGACACAGAACAGGAAAAAGGGTTTCTCTATCGTCCTAAGTGGATGCTGGGGTTCCTGAAAGGACCATGGGGAATAGCGGCTCCGCAGGAGACAGGGCACAAAAGTAAAGCTTTTACAGGTCAGGTGGTGTGTACTGGCTCCTCCCCCCATGACCCTCCTCCAGACTCCAGTTAGATTTTTGTGCCCGGCCGAGAAGGGTGCAATTCTAGGTGGCTCTCATAAAGAGCTGCTTAGAGAGTTTAGCTTAGGTTTTTTATTTTACAGTGATTCCTGCTGGCAACAGGATCACTGCAACGAGGGACAGAGGGGAGAAGAAGTGAACTCACCTGCGTGCAGGATGGATTGGCTTCTTGGCTACTGGACATGAAGCTCCAGAGGGACGATCACAGGTACAGCCTGGATGGTCACCGGAGCCACGCCGCCGGCTCCCTCACAGATGCTGAAGCAAGAAGAGGTCCAGAATCGGCGGCTGAAGACTCCTGCAGTCTTCTTAAGGTAGCGCACAGCACTGCAGCTGTGCGCCATTTTCCTCTCAGCACACTTCACACGGCAGTCACTGAGGGTGCAGGGCGCTGGGGGGGGGGCGCCCTGGGAGGCAAATGAAAACCTTTAAAAAGGCTAAAAATACCTCACATATAGCCCCAGAGGCTATATGGAGATATTTACCCCTGCCTAAATGTACTAAATAGCGGGAGACGAGCCCGCCGAAAAAGGGGCGGGGCCTATCTCCTCAGCACACGGCGCCATTTTCTGTCACAGCTCCGCTGGTCAGGAAGGCTCCCAGGTCTCTCCCCTGCACTGCACTACAGAAACAGGGTATAACAGAGAGGGGGGGCAAAATAAATGGCAATATATTACTATAAAAGCAGCTATAAGGGAGCACTTAATCATAAGGCTATCCCTGTCATATATAGCGTTTTTTGGTGTGTGCTGGCAGACTCTCCCTCTGTCTCCCCAAAGGGCTAGTGGGTCCTGTCTTCGTATAGAGCATTCCCTGTGTGTCTGCTGTGTGTCGGTACGTGTGTGTCGACATGTATGAGGACGTTATTGGTGTGGAGGCGGAGCAATTGCCAAATATGAGGATGTCACCTCCTAGGGGGTCGACACCAGAATGGATGCCTTTATTTGTGGAATTACGGGATAGCGTCAACTCGCTTAAGCAGTCGTTTGCCGACATGAGGCGGCCGGACACTCAATTAGTGCCTGTCCAGGCGCCTCAAACACCGTCAGGGGCTGTAAAACGCCCTTTGCCTCAGTCGGTCGACACAGACCCAGACACAGGCACTGATTCCGGTGGTGAAGGTGACGAATCAACCGTATTTTCCAGTAGGGCCACACGTTATATGATTTTGGCAATAAAGGAGATGTTACATTTAGCTGATACTACAGGTACCACTAAACAGGGTATTATGTGGGGTGTGAAAAAACTACCAGTAGTTTTTACCGAATCAGAAGAATTAAATGACGTGTGTGATGAAGCGTGGGGTGCCCCGATAAAAAACTGCTAATTTCAAAGAAGTTATTGGCTTTATACCCTTTCCCGCCAGAGGTTAGGGAGCGCTGGGAAACACCTCCTAGGGTGGACAAAGCGCTAACACGCTTATCAAAACAAGTGGCGTTACCCTCTCCTGAGACGGCCGCACTTAAAGATCCATCAGATAGGAGGATGGAAAATATCCAAAAAGGTATATACACACATGCAGGTGTTATACTACGACCAGCTATTGCGACTGCCTGGATGTGCAGTGCTGGGGTAGTTTGGTCAGAGTCCCTGATCGAAAATATTGATACCCTGGACAGGGACAATATTTTACTGTTGTTAGAACAAATAAAGGATGCATTTCTTTATATGCGTGATGCACAGAGAGATATCTGCACACTGGCATCACGGGTAAGTGCTATGTCCATTTCGGCCAGAAGAGCTTTATGGACACGACAGTGGACAGGCGATGCGTAGAAGAGTTATTTGGGGTCGGTCTATCGGATTTGGTGGCCACGGCTACGGCCGGGAAATCCACCTTTCTACCTCAAGTCACTCCCCAACAGAAAAAGGCACCGACTTTTCAACCGCAGCCCTTTCGTTCCTTTAAAAATAAGAGAGCAAAGGGCTATTCATATCTGCCACGAGGCAGAGGACGAGGGAAGAGACAGCAACAGGCAGCTCCTTCCCAGGAACAGAAGCCCTCCCCGGCTTCTACAAAAGCCTCAGCATGACGCTGGGGCTTCGCAAGCGGACTCGGGGGCGGTAGGCGGTCGTCTCAAGAATTACAGCGCGCAGTGGGCTCACTCGCAGGTAAATCCCTGGATCCTGCAGATAATATCTCAGGGGTACAGGTTGAAATTAGAGACAGAGCCACCTCGCCGTTTCCTGAAGTCTGCTTTACCAACGTCCCCCTCAGAAAGGGAGACGGTTTTGGAAGCCATTCACAAGCTGTATTCTCAGCAGGTGATAGTCAAGGTACCTCTTCTACAACAAGGGAAGGGGTATTATTCCACTCTTTTTGTGGTACCGAAGCCGGATGGCTCGGTAAGGCCTATTCTAAATCTGAAGTCCTTGAACCTGTACATAAAGAAGTTCAAGTTCAAGATGGAGTCGCTCAGAGCAGTGATAGCGAACCTGGAAGAAGGGGACTTTATGGTATCCTTGGGCATCAAGGATGCGTATCTCCACGTTCCAATTACCCCTCACACCAGGGGTACCTCAGGTTCGTTGTACAAAACTGTCACTATCAGTTTCAGACGCTGCCGTTTGGTTTGTCCACGGCACCTCGGGTCTTTACAAAGGTAATGGCCGAGATAATATTTCTTCTTCGAAGAAAAGGCGTATTAATTATCCCATACTTGGACGATCTCCTAATAAGGGCAAGGTCCAGAGAACAGCTAGAGATGGGTTTAGCACTATCTCAAGAGGTGCTAAAGCAGCACGGATGGATTCTGAATATTCCAAAATCCCAATTAATGCCGACAACTCGTCTGCTGTTCCTGGGGATGATTCTGGACACAGTTCAGAAAAAGGTTTTTCTTCCCGAAGAAAAAGCCAAGGAGTTATCTGACCTGGTCAGGAACCTCCTAAAACCAGGAAAGGTGTCTGTACATCAATGCACAAGAGTCCTGGGAAAAAATGGTAGCTTCTTACGAAGCAATCCCTTTCGGCAGATTCCATGCAAAGGGATCTGTTGGACAAATGGTCAGGGTCGCATCTTCAGATGCACCTGCGGATAACCCTGTCGCCGAGGACAAGGGTATCCCTTCTGTGGTGGTTGCAGGAGGCTCATCTATTGGAGGGCCGCAGATTCGGCATGCAGGATTGGATCCTGGTGACCACGGATGCCAGCCTGAGAGGCTGGGGAGCAGTCACACAGGGAAGAAATTTCCAGGGAGTGTGGTCGAGCCTGAAAAAGTCTCTTCACATAAGCATTCTGGAACTAAGAGCAATCTACAATGCTCTAAGCCAGGCGGAACCTCTGCTTCAAGGAAGACCGGTGTTGATCCAGTCGGACAACATCACGGCAGTCGCCCATGTAAACAGTCAGGGCGGCACAAGAAGCAGGAGGGCAGTGGCAGAAGCTGCCAGGATCCTTCGCTGGGCGGAGAATCACGTGATAGCACTGTCAGCAGTATTCATCCCGGGCGTGGACAACTGGGAAGCAGACTTCCTCAGCAGACACGACCTTCACCCGGGAGAGTGGGGACTTCATCCAGAAGTTTTCCACATGCTATTAAACCGTTGGGTAAAACCAATGGTGGACATGATGGCGTCTCGCCTCAACAAAACACTGGACAGGTATTGCGCCAGGTCAAGAGATCCGCAGGCAATAGCTGTGGACGCGCTGGTAACACCTTGGGTGTACCAGTCGGTATATGTGTTTCCTCCTCTGCCTCTCATACCAAAGGTATTGAGGATTATACGGCAAAGAGGAGTAAGACTAGTGGCTCCGGATTGGCCAAGAAGGACTTGGTACCCGGAACTTCAAGAGATGGTCACGGACGATCCGTGGCCTCTACTTCTGAGAAGGGACCTGCTTCAGCAGGGTCCTTGTCTTTTTCAAGACTTACCGCGGCTGCGTTTGACGGCATGGCGTTTGAATGCCAGATCCTAAAAGGAAAAGGCATTCCGGAAGAAGTCATTCCTACCTTGATAAAGGCAAGGAAGGAAGTCACCGCGAAGCATTATCGCCGTATTTGGCGAAAATATGTTGCGTGGTGCGAGCAGCGGAGTGCTCCGATGGAGGAATTTCAACTGGGTCGTTTTCCTACATTTCCTGCAATCAGGATTGTCTATGGGTCTCAAATTGGGATCTATTAAGGTTCAAATTTCGGCCCTATCAATATTCTTCCAAAAAGAATTGGCCTCAGTCCCTGAGGTCCAGATTTTTATCAAAGGAGTACTGCATATACAGCCTCCTGTGGTGCCTAAGGTGGCACCGTGGAATCTAAATGTAGTTTTAGATTTCCTCAAATCCAATTGGTTTGAACCACTAAAGAATGTGGATTTGAAATATCTCACATGGAAAGTGACTATGTTACTGGCCCTGGCTTCGGCCGGGAGAGTATCTGAACTGGCGGCTTTGTTTTATAAAAGCCCTTATTTAATTTTCCATTCGACATAGGGCAGAGCTGCGGACGCGTCCGCATTTTCTCCCTAAGGTGGTATCAGCGTTTCACCTGAACCAGCCTATTGTAGTGCCTGCGGCTACAGACGACTTGAAGGACTCCAAGTTGTTGGACGTTGTCAGAGCCTTAAAAATATACATTTAAAGGACGGCTGGAGTCAGAAAATCTGACTCGCTGTTTATACTGTATGCACCCAACAAGTTGGGTGCACCTGCTTCTAAGCAGTCGATTGCTCGTTGGATTTGTAACAAAATTCAACTTGTACATTCTGTGGCAGGCCTGCCACAGCCTAAATCTGTTAAGGCCCATTCCGCAAGGAAGGTGGGCTCATCTTGGGCGCCTGCCCGAGGGGTCTCGGCATTACAACTCTGCCGAGCAGCTACGTGGTCAGGGGAGAACACGTTTGTAAATTTTTACAAATTTGATACCCTGGCAAAGGAGGACCTGGAGTTCTCTCATTCGGTGCTGCAGAGTCATCCGCACTCTCCCGCCCGTTTGGGAGCTTTGGTATAATCCCCATGGTCCTTTCAGGAACCCCAGCATCCACTTAGGACGATAGAGAAAATAAGAATTTACTTACCGATAATTCTATTTCTCGGAGTCCGTAGTGGATGCTGGGCGCCCATCCCAAGTGCGGATTATCTGCAATACTTGTACATAGTTATTGTTAACTAATTCGGGTTATTGTTTAGGAAGCCATCTTTCAGAGGCTCCTCTGTTATCATACTGTTAACTGGGTTTAGATCACAAGTTGTACGGTGTGATTGGTGTGGCTGGTATGAGTCTTACCCGGGATTCAAAATCCTCCCTTATTGTGTACGCTCGTCCGGGCACAGTACCTAACTGGAGTCTGGAGGAGGGTCATGGGGGGAGGAGCCAGTACACACCACCTGACCTGTAAAAGCTTTACTTTTGTGCCCTGTCTCCTGCGGAGCCGCTATTCCCCATGGTCCTTTCAGGAACCCCAGCATCCACTACGGACTCCGAGAAATAGAATTATCGGTAAGTAAATTCTTATTTTCTCCCGGAGGAGAAGGTCGAGGAGTTGTCATCTCTAGTCAGAGACCTCCTAATACAAATACAGGTGTCGGTGCATCAATGCACGCGAGTCCTGGGAAAGATGGTAGCTTCTTACGAAGAAATTCCATTCGGTAGGTTCCATGCAAGGATCTTCCAGTGGGATCTGTTGGACAAGTGGTCCGGGTCGCATCTTCAGATGCATCGGCTGATAACCCTGTCTCCAAGGGCCAGGGTGTCGCTGTTGTGGTGGCTGCAGAGTGCTCATCTTCTAGAGGGCCGCAGATTCGGCATACAGGACTGGGTCCTGGTGACCATAGATGCCAGCCTTCGAGGCTGGGGGTCAGTCACACGGAAGAAACTTCCAAGGATTATGGTCAAGTCAGGAGACTTCCCTACACATAAATATTCTGGGACTAAGGGCCATTCACAATGACCTAAGTCAGGCTAGACCCTGCTTCAACACCAGCCGGTGCTGATCCAGTCGGACAACATCACGGCGGTCGCCCATGTAAACCAGCAGGGCGGCACAAGAAGCAGGATGGTGATGGCAGAAGCCACAAGGATTTTCCGATGGGCGGAAAATCATGTGTTAGCACTGTCAGCAGTGTTCATTCCCGGAGTGGACAACTGGGAAGCAGACTTTCTCAGCAGGCACGACCTCCACCCGGGAGAGTGGGGACTTCATCCAGAAGTCTTCAAAATGATTGTACACCGTTGGCAAAGGCCACAGGTGGACATGATGGCGTCCTGCCTCAACAAAACGCTAAAAAGATATTGCGCCAGGTCAAGGGACCCTCAGGCGATAGCTGTGGATGCTCTGGTAACACGGTGGGTGTACCAGTCGGTGTATGGGTTCCTTCCTTTGCCTCTCATACCCAAGGTATTGAGAATACTAAGAAGGAGAGGAGTAAGAACTATACTCGTGGTTCCGGATTGGCCAAGAAGAGCTTGGTTCCCAGAACTTCAAGAAATTATGTCAGAGGACCCATGGCCTCTGTCGCTCAGACAGGACCTGCTGCAGCAGGGGCCCTGCCTGTTCCAAGACTTACCACGGCTGTGTTTGACGGCATGGCGGTTGAACACCGGATCCTAAAGGAAATAGGCATTCCGGAGGAAGTCATTCCTACGCTGATTAAGGCTAGGAAAGATGTGATCGCAAATATTATCACCGCATATGGCAAAAATATGTTGCTTGGTGTGAGGCCAGGAAGGCCCCAACGGAGGAATTTCAACTGGGTCGATTTCTGCACTTCCTACAGTCAGGAGTGACTACTGGCCTAAAATTGGGTTACGTTAAGGTCCAGATTTCGGCTCTGTACATTTTCTTCCAAAAAGAACTGGCTTCACTGCCTGAAGTTCAGACTTTTGTTAAGGGAGTGCTGCATATTCAGCCCCCGTGTGTGCCTCTAGTGGCACCGTGGGATCTCAACGTGGTGTTGGATTTCCTGAAGTCGCATTGGGTTGAGCCACTTAAATCCGTAGAGCTAAAATACCTCACGTGGAAAGTGGTCATGCGGTTGGCCTTGGCGTCGGCCAGGCGTGTATCAGAATTGGCGGTTTTGTCATGCAAAAGCCCTTATCTGATTTTCATATGGATAGGGCGGAATTGAGGACTCGTTCTCAATTCCTTCCTATGGCTTTTCATGTGAACCAACCTATTGTGGTGCCTGCGGCTACGTGGGACTTGGAGGACTCCAAGTTACTGGACGTAGTCAGGGCCCTGAAAATATATGTTTCCAGGACGGCTGGAGTCAGGAAAACTGGCTCGCTATTTATCCTGTATGCACCCAACAAGCTGGGTGCTCCTGCTTCTAAGCAGACTATTGCTCGCTGGATCGGTAGCACGATTCAACTTGCACATTCTGCGGCTGGACTGCCGCACCCTAAATCTGTAAAAGCCCATTCCACAAGGAAAGTGGGCTCTTCTTGGGCGGCTGCCCGAGGGGTCTCGGCTTTACAACTTTGCCGAGCTGTTACTTGGTCGGGTTCAAACATTTTTGCAAAAGTCTACAAGTTTGATACCCTGGCTGTGGAGGACCTAGAGTTTGCTCATTCGGTGCTGCAGAGTCATCCACACTCTCCCGCCCGTTTGGGAGCTTTGGTATAATCCCCATGGTCCTTACGGAGTTCCCAGCATCCACTAGGACGTCAGAGAAAATAAGATTTTACTCACCGGTAAATCTATTTCTCGTAGTCCGTAGTGGATGCTGGGCGCCCATCCCAAGTGCGGATTGTCTGCAATACTTGTATATAGTTATTGTTAACTAAAGGGTTATTGTTGAGCCATCCGTTGAGAGGCTCAGTCATACTGTTAACTGGGTATAGTATCACGATTTATACGGTGTGATTGGTGTGGCTGGTATGAGTCTTACCCGGGATTCAAAATCCTTCCTTATTGTGTCAGCTCTTCCGGGCACAGTATCCTAACTGAGGTCTGGAGGAGGGTCATAGAGGGAGGAGCCAGTGCACACCAGGTAGTCCTAAAGCTTTCTTTAGTTGTGCCCAGTCTCCTGCGGAGCCGGAGTTCCCAGCATCCACTACGGACTACGAGAAATAGATTTACCGGTGAGTAAAATCTTATTTTTTGTTTTGTTGGATTTTATCTTAGTGACCATAAATTATGCTTTAATGACAAGTAATTTCCACTAATTCATCTTTTTGTATCTTCTCGTGCAGATTTCTCGAATCTTTTGTTACCTCACTGTGGTAGCATTGCAGTATTTGGCACCAATCATTCTTACCCTTCACTGCATTTTCTTACTTAAATCCATGGGTAGGTAAAAATGTGTTGCAGGTTTCTGATTGGATGATAAATACAGTCATTTAAACATGTCTGTAATTATTGTTATACACCGTCGAATCACATCATTATGACCACCTGCTACATTTGACATCGGCAGCGTGTAACCCATGAAGTACGTCATATGTTGTGCGACGGCTTGGTGGGTAAATAAGGTGTGATAGGCCGTCTGCACACACCACTCATTGCTGTCATGGGTATATTTATCAGAGTTGCAAATAGGGATGATTGTTGGCTTTTGGGCCAAGCGTGGCAGTATTTCTGACACGGCGCAGATTGGGAACTGTTTTCGTGCTGGTGTGGGGCAGGTGTATCATGACTGGACAAATGGCACCATTGCGAATAACTGATGTGAAACTGCGGAGCACCACGTGTCATTGATGGGAGAGGTTAACGTTGGTTATGAAGGAGCTTGAGGACCGACTGACACTGTACAGTGGAGCAGCTCACCATCAAAATGTACCTGGGGGCTACCAGACGTGACTAAAATGACAGTTCAGCCCATCTAGCTGCTGTCCATTCTTCACATGGCGGTTACTCTGGTTATTAGCTAATTATGTGACTCGGCCATGTGTAAATACTTGTAGTTCAAGTTAAGGATTGCAGATTCTATTTAGCAGGGATAAAGTCTACGTTGTAGTATTATACATGTGTTCTGTGGAGACTAAATTAAACCTAACCGAGTATTGCATTGTACAGTACATTCCTTTTCCAAACTACAGGTATAAAAATTCTCAATGTGCTGCTAGTGTATTTACATTGTAAATATTCTGCATATAAAGTGATTACCGAAAATGTATTGTATGTAATGCACCACACACTGCCAACTAGAGAGCAAGGCATAGACCCCTATTTCTTCCTGCTTCAGTTTGCAGTCTATCCACACCATGTACCAGTTGTCCAGAGTGAAATGGTCTTATTAATAGGGTAACGCTTCCACCAAGCACTAATGTAGCATATCTGCCACCTCCTCTTCTCCATAACAGTGATGGCTTTCCTCACTTGCAATTCCCTTCATTCCACCTGCTTCCAGTACATAATTACAACCCATTATTGATGTTTTGTGTTTGTATACTTGTTACTTTAACTAAACACAGGTGTGTCAGACACTTTTTTATTTGCAGTTACAAAATATTAGTTTCTTTTTCATCCACTAGGGGTCACTGGAGTACTCTTGGGATATGGACGGCTTCCACAGGAAGTAGGCACTGAATAAATTAATTTTGGAACTATACCTCCCCTCCATATCCCTGAGTACCTCAGTGTTTTTTCTGTGCTCGACGCAGTTAGTAGGCTTGTGGCTTTGCTGCCACAGAGGTCCACATTTCATTGGATTTTTTTTCTAAGTTTTTCTTTTTTCAACGATTTACCACATCCCATCCCCCTTTCCAATAGGCGTGGGTCAGGGATAGTGAAGGCTGCTTTAGCAGCTGTGGTTGTCGGACCTCTCTAAAAAGAGCTCCCTCACTACCATGTGCAGGACTAAAACCTGCAGTAAAGGCTGGACGGAACTTACAGAGAAGGCCCGTCATAGCCCTCACCACAGGGTCCAGGTATGTTGAACGGGGCGGTCAGCTCACGCTGCTGCCCCACTGTGTGGGATACTGTGTGTATGTGTGTGTGTGTGGCCCAGGCCCTCGATGCCGCTTTGGGCTCCCTCTCCACCATAGCCCGGCTCCGTGTATAGAGAACGGTATACGGAGCATGGGGGGGCACACAAATGAGAGTCAAAAGGCAGGTTTCTTATAGTGAGTAACTTTGCTGCCACAGTGATGTTCCCTGCACACAGAAATGTCAGGGTCACTGGATAAAATCTCATGATTCAACTCTTATTGATAAGGGAATACAGCAGCGCTGCATATGTATTACAATAGGCTATGAAGTCTTTGTTAAAACAAGATTAACCATGTTTCCTGTTGTATTTCCAGAATTTCCTGTGTTACATCTCTCCTCCATTGAAGGCGCAGGGGTGTTAAGGGGAATTTGGGAGCAGGCATATGGCTGGCGTGCACTGCACTTGGCCAGATATATATTTATAGAGACAACTTAGTGCTATAATTACTGAGTCGTGCAAGTTGTCTGTCTTTGTTTTTGTTTTGTTTTTTGTATTGTCTGTCTGCATGAGTAAGACACCAGCAATTACTAATAAGCAGTTTCCCTGCCATGTCTAAAACATGGATATACATAATTATTTATATCATAACTGTTTATAATGATATTATCCTAAAGACTGCAAATCTGAATCATGGTTGTGGCAGCCAAATACTGGCTTTGCTCATTGTTGTAAAGTAAGATATGTTATAACATTTGGTCAGCACATGGTGCTTATAAAACAGTATCTGTGGAGCAGTATGAGTTCAGGTCTCACCTGCAGCAGCTTTGGCTTAATTCACTTGGCCACACCACACTGGATACGCCCAATCTCATCTGATTTTGGAAGCTAAGCAGTGTTGGGCCTGATTAGCCACCTGAGAGTACAAGGTGCTGTAGGTATTTTTAATCTACAGCCACACCACACTGGACAAACTCATCTGAGCTTGGAAGCTAAGCAGGGTTGCATACTGTTTTGCCATCTGGGGGAATCTGGTGATCCAACTACCAGTGATACATGCTAGTATCATGTATCACCAGTGATCACCTACATACATGTATCACAGGTATCACCAGTGTACTACCAGTGATACATGCTAGTTTAAACTGTTAAAAATAGCTCAGTTTGGGCTTACACTATCAATATAAACCTACCATAGGTTTTACAGTCAGGATAGCTCTCCAGAGTGCGCTCCCGGCGCCGGCCACTAGAAGGGCCCATTAACTAAGCTGTGGTCAAGCAGCAGTCATCTCAGGTTTTAAGCCTGTGTGAGGTCACATTTAGTTTCAGACTTGTAAAAATGTGTAATACCTGTGTATCAGGATATGTGTATATATATAATGTGTATGTATGCATATATGTATGTATATATATATATATATATATATATATATATATATATATATATATATATATATATATATATTTCTCTATCGTCCTAAGTGGATGCTGGGGTTCCTGAAAGGACCATGGGGAATAGCGGCTCCGCAGGAGACAGGGCACAAAAAAGTAAAGCTTTACTAGGTCAGGTGGTGTGCACTGGCTCCTCCCCCTATGACCCTCCTCCAGACTCCAGTTAGATTTTGTGCCCGAACGAGAAGGGTGCAATCTAGGTGGCTCTCCTAAAGAGCTGCTTAGAGAAAGTTTAGTTTAGGTTTTTTTTTTTTTTTTCTTTACAGTGAGTCCTGCTGGCAACAGGATCACTGCAACGTGGGACTTAGGGGGAAAGTAGTAAACTCACCTGCATGCAGAGTGGATTTGCTGCTTGGCTACTGGACACCATTAGCTCCAGAGGGATCGAACACAGGCCCAGCCGTGGAGTCCGGTCCCGGAGCCGCGCCGCCGACCCCCTTGCAGATGCTGAAGCGTGAAGAGGTCCGGAAACCGGCGGCTGAAGACTCCTCAGTCTTCATAAGGTAGCGCACAGCACTGCAGCTGTGCGCCATTTTCCTCTCAGCACACTTCACTGGGCAGTCACTGAGGGTGCAGAGCGCTGGGGGGGGGCGCTCTGAGAGGCAAATATAAACCTTATACAAGGCTAAAAATACCTCACATATAGCCCATAGGGGCTATATGGAGATATTTAACCCCTGCCTGACTGGAAAAATAGCGGGAGAAGAACCCGCCGAAAAAGGGGCGGGGCCTATCTCCTCAGCACACGGCGCCATTTTCTGTCACAGCTCCGCTGGTCAGAACGGCTCCCAGGTCTCTCCCCTGCACTGCACTACAGAAACAGGGTAAAACAGAGAGGGGGGGCACATTAATGGCTATATATATATATATTAAAGCAGCTATAAGGGAGCACTTAATATAAGGATATCCCTTGTATATATAGCGCTTTGTGGTGTGTGCTGGCAGACTCTCCCTCTGTCTCCCCAAAAGGGCTAGTGGGTCCTGTCTTCATTAGAGCATTCCCTGTGAGTTTGCGGTGTGTGTCGGTACGTGGTGTCGACATGTATGAGGACGATATTGGTGTGGAGGCGGAGCAATTGCCAAATATGCAGATGTCACCCCCCAGGGGGTCGACACCAGAATGGATGCCTTTATTTGTGGAATTACGTGATGGTTTATCTTCCCTTAAACAGTCAGTTGAGGACATGAGGCGGCCGGACAATCAATTAATGCCTGTCCAGGCGCCTCAAACACCGTCAGGGGCTGTAAAACGCCCTTTGCCTCAGTCGGTCGACACAGACCCAGACACGGGCACTGATTCCAGTGACGACGGTAGAAATTCAAACGTATTTTCCAGTAGGGCCACACGTTATATGATTTTGGCAATGAAGGAGACGTTACATTTAGCTGATACTACAGATACCGTAAAACAGGGTATTATGTATGGTGTGAAAAAACTACAAACAGTTTTTCCTGAATCAGAAGAATTAAATGACGTGTGTGATGAAGCGTGGGTTGCTCCCGATAAAAAGTTGATAATTTCAAAAAAGTTATTGGCATTATACCCTTTCCCGCCAGAGGTTAGGGCGCGCTGGGAAACACCCCCTAAGGTGGACAAGGCGCTCACACGCTTATCCAAACAAGTGGCGTTACCCTCTCCTGAGACGGCCGCACTTAAGGATCCATCAGATAGAAAGATGGAAGTTATTCAAAAGAATATATACACACATGCAGGTGTTATACTACGACCAGCTATAGCAACTGCCTGGATGTGCAGTGCTGGAGTAGTTTGGTCAGAATCCCTGATTGAAAATATTGATACCCTAGATAGGGACAATGTTTTACTGTCGTTAGAACAAATAAAGGATGCATTTATCTATATGCGCGATGCACAGAGGGATATTTGCACACTGGCATCTCGGGTGAGTGCTATGTCCATTTCAGCCAGAAGAGCCTTATGGACACGACAGTGGACAGGCGATGCGGATTCAAAACGTCACATGGAGGTTTTGCCGTATAAAGGGGAGGAGTTATTTGGAGTTGGTCTATCAGACTTGGTGGCCACGGCTACTGCCGGGAAATCCACTTTTTTACCTCAAGTCACTCCCCAACAGAGAAAGGCACCGACCTTTCAACCGCAGCCTTTTCGCTCCTACAAAAATAAGAGAGCAAAGGGCTTGTCGTACCTGCCACGAGGCAGAGGAAGAGGGAAGAGACACCAACAGGCAGCTCCTTCCCAGGAACAGAAGCCCTCCCCGGCTCCTGCAAAAACCTCAGCATGACGCTGGGGCCTCTCAAGCGGACTCGGGGACAGTGGGGGGCCGTCTCAAAAATTACAGCGCGCAGTGGGCTCACTCGCAGGTAGACCCCTGGATCCTGCAGATAATATCTCAGGGGTACAGGTTGGAATTAGAGACGGATCCTCCTCATCGTTTCCTGAAGTCTGCCTTACCAACCGTCTCTTCCGAAAGGGAGAGGGTGTTGGAAGCCATTCACAAGCTGTACGCTCAGCAGGTGATAGTCAAAGTACCCCTATTACAACAAGGAAAGGGGTATTATTCCACTCTATTTGTGGTACCGAAGCCGGATGGCTCGGTAAGGCCTATTCTAAATCTGAAGTCCTTGAACCTCTACATAAAAAAGTTCAAGTTCAAGATGGAGTCACTCAGAGCAGTGATAGCGAACCTGGAAGAAGGGGACTTTATGGTATCCTTGGACATCAAGGATGCGTATCTACACGTTCCGATTTACCCCGCACACCAGGGGTACCTCAGGTTCATTGTTCAAAACTGTCACTATCAGTTTCAGACGCTGCCGTTCGGATTGTCCACGGCGCCTCGGGTCTTTACCAAGGTAATGGCCGAGATGATGATTCTTCTTCGAAGAAAAGGCGTATTAGTTATCCCATACTTGGACGATCTCCTAATAAGGGCAAGGTCCAGAGAACAGCTGGAGACAGCTTTAGCACTATCTCAAGAGGTGCTAAGACAACACGGGTGGATTCTGAATATTCCAAAATCCCATTTAATCCCGACAACTCGTCTGCTGTTCCTAGGAATGATTCTGGACACGGTTCAGAAAAAGGTTTTCCTTCCAGAGGAAAAAGCCAAGGAGTTATCCGATCTGGTCAGGAACCTCCTAAAACCAGGAAAAGTGTCAGTACATCAATGCACAAGAGTCCTGGGAAAAATGGTGGCTTCTTACGAAGCAATTCCATTCGGCAGATTCCATGCAAGAATATTCCAAAGGGATCTGTTGGACAAATGGTCAGGGTCGCATCTGCAGATGCACCTGCGAATAACCCTGTCACCAAAGACAAGGGTGTCACTTCTGTGGTGGTTGCAGAAGGCTCACCTATTAGAAGGCCGCAGATTCGGCATTCAGGATTGGATCCTGGTGACCACGGACGCCAGCCTGAGAGGCTGGGGAGCAGTCACACAAGGAAGAAACTTCCAGGGAGTATGGACGAGTCTGGAAAAGTCTCTTCACATAAACATTCTGGAACTAAGAGCAATCTACAATGCTCTAAGCCAGGCGGAACTTCTCCTGCAAGGAAAGCCGGTGTTGATTCAGTCGGACAACATCACGGCGGTCGCCCATGTAAACAGGCAGGGCGGCACAAGAAGCAGGAGTGCAATGGCAGAAGCTGCCAAGATTCTTCGCTGGGCGGAGAATCACGTGATAGCACTGTCAGCAGTGTTCATCCCGGGCGTGGACAACTGGGAAGCAGACTTCCTCAGCAGACACGATCTTCATCCGGGAGAGTGGGGTCTACATCCAGAAGTCTTCAACATGTTAATAGACCGTTGGGAAAGACCAATTGTAGACATGATGGCGTCTCGCCTCAACAAGAAACTGGACAAATATTGCGCCAGGTCAAGAGATTCACAGGCAATAGCTGTGGACGCACTGGTAACTCCTTGGGTGTACCAGTCAGTGTATGTGTTTCCTCCTCTGCCGCTCATACCAAAGGTATTGAAGATCATACGGCAAAGAAGAGTAAGAGAGATGCTCACGGACGAACCGTGGCCTCTACCTCTGAGAAGGGACCTGCTACAGCAGGGTCCCTGTCTTTTTCAAGACTTACCGCGGCTGCGTTTGACGGCATGGCGGTTGAACGCCAGATCCTAAAAGGGAAAGGCATTCCAGAAGAAGTCATTCCTACCTTGATTAAGGCACGGAAGGAAGTCACCGTGAAACATTATCACCGCATTTGGCGAAAATATGTAGCGTGGTGCGAGGATCGGAGGGTTCCGACGGAGGAATTCCAACTGGGTCGTTTCCTACATTTCCTGCAATCAGGATTATCTATGGGTCTCAAATTGGGATCCATTAAGGTTCAAATTTCGGCCCTGTCAATATTCTTCCAAAAAGAATTGGCCTCTGTCCCTGAGGTCCAGACTTTTGTCAAGGGAGTACTGCATATACAGCCTCCTGTGGTGCCTCCGGTGGCACCGTGGGATCTAAATGTAGTTTTAGATTTCCTCAAATCCCATTGGTTTGAACCATTGAAAAAGGTGGATTTGAAATATCTCATTGAAAGTGACTATGTTACTAGCCCTGGCCTCTGCCAGGAGAGTATCTGAATTGGCGGCTTTATCTTATAAAAGTCCTTATCTAATCTTCCATTCGGATAGGGCAGAACTGCGGACTCGTCCGCATTTTCTCCCTAAAGTGGTATCAGCATTTCATCTGAACCAACCTATTGTGGTGCCTGCGGCCACTAGCGACTTGGAGGACTCCAAGTTGTTGGACGTTGTCAGAGCCTTAAAAATATACATTGCAAGGACGGCTGGAGTCAGAAAATCTGACTCGCTGTTTATATTGTATGCACCCAACAAGTTGGGCGCACCTGCTTCTAAGCAGTCGATTGCTCGTTGGATTTGTAACACAATTCAACTTGCACATTCTGTGGCAGGCCTGCCACAGCCTAAAACTGTAAAAGCCCACTCCACAAGGAAGGTGGGCTCATCTTGGGCGGCTGCCCGAGGGGTCTCGGCATTACAACTCTGCCGAGCAGCTACGTGGTCGGGGGAGAACACGTTTGTAAAATTTTACAAATTTGATACCCTGGCAAAGGAGGACCTGGAGTTCTCTCATTCGGTGCTGCAGAGTCATCCGCACTCTCCCGCCCGTTTGGGAGCTTTGGTATAATCCCCATGGTCCTTTCAGGAACCCCAGCATCCACTTAGGACGATAGAGAAAATAAGAATTTACTTACCGATAATTCTATTTCTCGGAGTCCGTAGTGGATGCTGGGCGCCCATCCCAAGTGCGGATTATCTGCAATACTTGTACATAGTTATTGTTAACTAATTCGGGTTATTGTTAAGGAGCCATCTTTAAGAGGCCCTTTCTGTTGTCATACTGTTAACTGGGTTTAGATCACAAGTTGTACGGTGTGATTGGTGTGGCTGGTATGAGTCTTACCCGGGATTCAAAATGCCTCCCTTATTGTGTATGCTCGTCCGGGCACAGTACCTAACTGGAGTCTGGAGGAGGGTCATAGGGGGAGGAGCCAGTGCACACCACCTGACCTAGTAAAGCTTTACTTTTTTGTGCCCTGTCTCCTGCGGAGCCGCTATTCCCCATGGTCCTTTCAGGAACCCCAGCATCCACTACGGACTCCGAGAAATAGAATTATCGGTAAGTAAATTCTTATTTTATTAAAGTCTGAATATGTGTGAATATACATTGTTGTATGTGTGTGTGTGTGTGTGTGTGTGTATATATATATATATATATATATATATATATAATATGCTGACATTAAAAATCTATTTTGCAGTAAGCAAGAATAATTGGTCAGCACTCAGTGCTTATTAACAGTATCTGTTGAGCACTGCAAACATGGCCACACCTGCAGCAGCTTTGCTTATTGTTTTACAGGTGGCTCTGTAGCCAAGTGGTTAGGTTTCCGGCCACAGTGAACATTGTGTTTGCATGGACACTGGTTCAGATCCTGGTTTAACAGGTGTTTAAAAAAAAAAAAACCATGGTAGGACCTTTTTTGCTTTTAATGTTACTTCCTGGTTCTTTCTCGGAAGTTGCTGCCCTACAACACTTAGACTCTGGAGGAGCGGGGTGTTGTTAGGAGTTTAATTTATTAATTGTTTTGTACAGCATGACTCTACAGGAAGATTCACTATTGCTGGTAACCACATGCACGGTAATGCAGGTTTATACACGTTACTTCCGTGGTGTACTTACTGGTTGGAGTACATGATCACTAAGTCTAAGGCATAATCAAACAAGCAGCTTCGCTGCAAAGTCGGTCACACAGTGTGTCGGACAAATACGAATCTGGGCCAGTGGCGCAATGTATAACGCATCTGACTATGGATAATAGGATTGTAGGTCGTCTCCTACCTGGCTCGTTTAAGTTGCCGTGATCGTATAGTGGTTAGTACTCTGCGTAAAGCAGACAGTTTCAGTTACATTGTTGCGGTCGATTTGCCGCCAGCCCTCATAGCACCAGGCCAGTACGTCAGGTTCTCAGCGAAGGCTGAACAATTTCCAATCAGAGACAATTGCAATATTGGGTGTTTTACTACATATCGGAGTATACCCTACACAGCAGTAGGGCTGTTGCTTCGCCCTGCTTTGGTAAGGGATGAGGTAACAAGGCTGTAGTGGCAGGGCATTCCAGTTCAGGTTTGCCCTAAATAAAGACCACCTTACACTGCTTGCTGCCTACAGCTTCTTTGGACGTTGGCAGTTGGTTCTTGCGTTTTCAGCTTCGCTAGTAGCGCATAACGTCCACTTTGGCTACGTTCCTAACAGGCGGAGTCCGATTCCAAACGAGATAGATCGCAGACCAAGTGGGGAGGAAAATCTGATTTCCTACCATTGTCTACGCAAATTCCTGAATGATTCCGTCTCAACGACTTCAATTCCTAGGTATGATTCTCAATATGGTAAATCAAAGAATTTACATACCCGAACAGAAAGTACAGGTAATTCGTCATCTGGTACAATTAGTGCTCAAGCCACGCACAGTCTCGGTTCACTTGTGCATTCGCCTATTAGACACAATGGTGGCGGCTTTCGAAGCGCTTCAGTTCGGAGGACTTCACTCACGTCCTTTTCAATTGGATGTGTTCGCACAGTGGTGGGCTCGCATCTGCAGATTTACTGCAGAAGTGAGGTTGTCTCCAAGGGCCAGAGAGTCTCTACTCTGGTGGCTCAAAGTACAGAATCTAACCGCAGGGAAACGGTTCGGTGCCTGGAATTGGATAATTCTCACGGCGAACGCAAGTCTCAGAGGTTGGGGAGCTGTAGTTCAAAATTATCAGCTCCAGGGTCTCTGGGCGGATCACGAAAGATTGCTGTCTATAAATGTCCTGGAACTCCGGGCAATTTACAATGCGCTATGACAAGTAGTGCACAGGCTGCAGGCTCAGGCTGTTCAGGTGCAGTCAGACAATGCGACAGCAGTCGCATACATCAACAAACAAGGAGGAACAAAAAGCCGTATGGCAATGCGGGAAGTACAGATGTGTCCACATACATCTTTGCTATATCCCGTCATGTATGGCACAGTTTTGCATGCTATATACTCGGAGATTTAGTCATGTCTTGTGTTTTTTTCTTAAATTTGCTTCCTTAATATGTTACTTTATACATATTCTTTTATGGCAAACAAAAATTTTTAAAATTCATCCACTCGCTTTTCATGAAAAA